>NC_056735.1:761793796-761798796 GCF_019279795.1 Protopterus annectens | reverse complement strand
ATGAATGGTTAAAGAAAACCTCTACCTAAGATACATAAATCTATTTCTAGCTTAAGAGTACGGAACTCATATTGTTATAACTTCTTAGAAAATAACAGGCATACATTGCAGATAGCAGTGTTACAGAGAAGTGGTCACCTCAATATCTTCTAGGTAGAAAGGCAGAACAAAGAGCAGGTTCAAATTTTTATACACATTTCAGGTGAGTTACACTCCCACTGACCATTACATCATTTCTTTTAGCAGAAAACAATTACTTCAGATTATTCTTACTTGTTTTGCTTTCCAACAACCAAAGTAACTAATCAACTTATATTACCTGTAAAGGACAAGGCATAATTGCATCAGTCCAGTAAAAAAATATATAGAAAGCACCTGTACAGAGGTTCTCAGCATAAATCTTGTAACTTGTCTACTTTCTAATGTCTGCTTTCTTTTCACATTTCTAGTCAGTCAGTTACTTCTTTGAAGTGGACTGTGATTATATTATATGACCAAATAGCAGAGGAGATGCAAGTGTTTTTAACTTCAAACAGATTCATGCATTTCCATTCCTTTCATGCCCTCTTATATTTACAACAGGAAAGGTCACATAGATACACCCATTTTGCAGACCAAATATCTTATGAGTAAGAAATAAGAAACATAGAGAAGAAAAATACATTACACTTTAATAATTTTTCTTAAGCTGGAATCAGCCCTGGCATCACTCTGTCATCCTTTCATGGAACCAGTCATAGGACAGCAGTAATTGTTCTAAAAATAATATGTCCATTTACAACAGAAGAAACAAGAAAATAACTGAGAGTGGGCAATATGTAGGGCAGAGAACTTCATGGGAGGAGCTACATTTACTATTTTAGCATATATTTTCCAATGGGATTGTTACAAACAGAAATGAGAGATAATGAAAGAGATAACAACCATCCATGAAGGGCAACCATGTGTGGAACTAGAATGGAATGACAAGCATAAAGGATGTGGGCCAAGAGGAGTTTGAATTCTCAGACTACAGTGATTTAAAGGCTATGGTGGTTGCTAGCCTAGTTTATACCTATGAACCTATACAGGGATTTACACAAGGTAAATGGGTCAGAGCCATGCCATTTCAGTAACATATGGAGCATTGAGTTGGGAGGGTGGCCTAATGGTTAAGGAGTTTGCCTTACAAACACAAGGTGCAGGGTTCAAGTCTCCCAAGGGGTAATTGGCTAGGCTTAAAATGGCTCGCAAGGGCAGTTAGCCTAGTACTAATATATGAACCTATGAACCCATCCTACGCATTTGTTAAAGAATATAGGTCAAGTTCTAAGACAGGAAAAAAATATATATATATCATTTCTGTGGTAATATTTGTGTTTAAACTGAACCTGTACCTAGAGAAAGTGTATAATGAGAGCTACTACTTGCTGCATATGTTTATAGTGTTTAAATTGCACACACACATTGAAGAAGTGCTTTTATGACCTGAATAACTTGTGCTAGCTTTACCTGAATTGCTTTTACTGACACTTTTCCAATTGTACAATTGTGAATGATTGATTTAGTTTTACTGGTATATCTTTAAAATCTGACAAGTGTTTATTTACTGCATTGCTCTCTTGTTAAGGTTTCTTAGCTATAAAACCTAATCCATTCTGAAGTGTGCTACTTTACCCCATAACCTTTCTGAATGTTCTATTATAAAATAACTGCCTGTTGCTGCCTTAATGCTTATCCTAGAATCTCTGCTTTTCTCTTTTCCTTGTTGAACTTCGCATTTACCTACACTAACATACTGCAGTTTCTGAATAACGGTGTCTACAGGATTACAACTGGCTACCACAACAAAAACTGTTTCGCCCAGCAATTAATCAGAGTAGGTTACACATATGAAAAGCCCTTGTTAACCTTTCTCTTGCAGTGCTGTGTAATTAAACAAGTCACCATTTTGGTCAGCCATAGAGCTCTTTTCTACTTGAATGTTTGCCTCCTTTTCCTGTAACTAAAGTACATTAACTCTTACATTTGTCTTTCTGACCCTAATTTTTACAGGTATAATTTGTACCTTTCTGGCTTTCTAACACTCAGACATAGATTCCTGTTGAAAGTTTTACTTACTTGTCTGACATTTGAACATGTAACCCTTGTAAAAATCCTCAAAATTGTATACTGTTGGTCTGTCTTCCCTGCTAAACATAAGTAAAATTAAAGTGCTAGTGCAAGTAACATTAAAGTGCTGAGGGCAGATTTTAGGCCCTTACATTCAACTTACCTCTGGTGTAGTGTCTTAAGTCAATCAAGGTACTCCTCTAACCACTCCTACTGACTTCTCTTCCCCCCCCCCTTTCCTCATACAGGTTATACTGCTACAACTTAGTACAGGCATTGGTTCATCCCTACTCCACTTGCCCTTGCTTCGCTCGGGCTTGTTTCGCACCCCACCCTGCCCCCAAACACCTCCCACCCCTGGTGCTGCTACATTTATTGGTACTAGACCACATCCCACTTTTTTAAACCAATCAGTAACAACTTGCCATGCAACAGCACCACCCTCAACCTGATACCACCAGTCCTCCAACTCTACTATTCCTTTTGCCTAAGTTTCAAGTCTCATTCAGTAGGTATGCTATCACCCAAAATAGTCTTATTAACTCTACTTCTACCCCATTTACTCATCCCATATCTCCTAAGCACCTACGAATGTCAGGATCACCCAGGTTTCTACTACCCTAAATTCCAAACATCCATCCCATCTACAGCAGATAACAATGCACCCTTACTCACATCCCTCATGATTACCTCCTTAACCCCTAAATACTACCATCTTACTAGACCTAGTTACATTAGTCCTAAAACTAGACACTATTACAAAACTTTATTCAAATTCTTAAAACTCATACTCAGGATACACTACAACCTCACAAAGGATGGTGACATCCAACCAAACCCTGGTCCATCCCCATCTGTTGACCCTAATCCCCCTACTATATCCCCTACCACCATAGCTCCAACAAATAGACCTCCTAGCTCACTGCTAGCCTGCCATCTAAACATTAGGAGCATAAATAACAAAACACAGCACCTGCATGCCCTCTTAGCTGTTCATTCCCTGGACATATTATGCCTAACAGAAACGTGGCTAAAGCCTGCCACCAAGGACCATGAGATTCTGCCATCAGGGTATAGTATGTTTCGACTAGACCGTACTACCAGAAAGGGTGGTGGGGTAGACATACTTTACAAGTCTACCCCATCTGTCAGCATAGACACCCAACAACCACCCCAGTTCAATAATGCTAAAATTCTTATCTGAAAACTACACATTAACAAAAACAAAAATGTAAACATTGTCTGTGTCTACATTCCCCCTGGGAGGAACACAGAAACCTTAGAAGACTTCTTATATTGGTTATCCAATAATTATCCCCAAGAAACAATTGTTCTTGGGGATTTCAACATCGACTGGAACACTTGCTCTTGTGAAACCCCCACAACCCACATAAACTTCTATGGAGTTATTCAAATCATAACCTCCCCCACCAGGACAGGAAAACCCAATAACAAAGAAAGTACCCTAGACTGGATACTCGTCAATAGTCATCTTCAGTCTCACAAATCAGGCACTTTGCCTGATGACCTAAGTGACCACTGTTTCACCTATGTAATCAAGCTCAAAGTAGACTGCTCCTTCCAACCCACCTATAGAACATTAAGAAACAACAAGAATTTTATTCTCATCAAGTTTCAAAATGAACTTAAGGCATGCAACTGGTCAGTACTAAAAGGTCTCCCCCTAGATGAAGCAGTAGCATACTTTAACTCCAAATTCCTTGCTATTCTTAACTCCCATGCTCCCAGCCGCTCTATTAGAACCAAAGTTAATATTGAACCTTGGCTTTCTAAAGATACCAAAACCAAAATTTCATTCAGAAACAAAGCATGGGCCACCTACTGAAAAACAAAAGCCCCACTTGATCAACTAAGATTCAGACAGCTAAGGAATGACACCAACATATCCATAACCTTAGACAAAAAGAACCACTCCTACCATCTACTGCAAAAACACCAAAACAAACCTCAAAGGTTCTGGGCAGGAATAAACAAACTACTCACTACTAGTGAGTTAGGGTTAGGGAGCGGGTCAGGTAAGTGTGCGGTAGTGATTGTGTTTGGGTTAGGGGCGGGATAAGTGAGTTAGGGTTAGGGAGCGGGTCAGGTAAGTGTGCGGTAGTGACGGACCTTAGGGTTAGGGTTTGGGTTAGGGTTGTAGGTAGTTGTGTATGTGAGGTTTAGTGTGGGTTTGTATGGATTTTGGTGTGCTTGTGTTGTGTATGTGGTTTTTGGATGGGGAATGTGTTTTGTTTGTTGATTGTGGTGTGTGAAGTGTATGAGGTTTCGTGTTTGTGTACCGTCGGTTATTTCGTTGTCGGGCATGTGGGATTTCGTGTTTTTGTACTGTCGGTTATGTGGTTTCGGTGATTGCGTTGTCGGTGTTGTGGTGTTTCGTTTATGTGAGGTAGAACCATATATATATATATATATATATATATATATATATATATATATATATACTTTAGAATTTCGACACTTCAGACGATTGACACTCAGAACGACGAGACCAGAACGACAGCTTACATAAACGGAACCTCACATAACCGACGATTCAGAACAACAGACAATATCATACAGTGAAATAGCTGATAAACACACCTATTACTCTGACGTCCCTTGTACACATTGCAATCATTGTGAAAAAGTTTTAAAAATAAGATGCAAACGAGCCATTATGAAGTATAAATAAAGCAGCTAAGCATACTATCACTGTGCTATGCACCATTTCCGTTAAACTAGCTGTACACATGGAAGCTCCAGGAGTAGTTGGTAGTGCGTATAGCACTATTACGTCCCAGAAAGGAAAAGAGTTACTTGTAGTAGATAATTACATCTAATACCTAGAAAGATGCAGGGAAAATAGAAGTAAGTGGGGTTGTAGGTATAAAATCACCGAAGATTGTAGA
>NC_056735.1:761668796-761791296 GCF_019279795.1 Protopterus annectens | reverse complement strand
ATTCATTATGGAAGCACACTAAACAGTCCTGTTTGCACAGCTTGATGTTTTCTTATTACTCACTACCTTGTTTAGAATGCATATACCTGTATCTGGATGTGTGCATCTTTTCTGAATGATCATGTTTGTGTGGGTGCGTGTATGTATGTATATATGTATATATATATATATATATATATATATATATATATATATATATACACATTATATATATATATATATATATATATATATATATATATATACACACACACGCGCACACACACACACACACACACACACACACACACACAGAACCCTATATGGGCTGTCTTTACCGATGAAGGTTATAAAGTAGCTGAAATCAGTTTATGCTTTACAAAAAGTACCAGTAGATTGTTCACAGCATCTTATTCATTTATTTTCCTAGTGCTGGAGGCATTTTCCAATAATTAAAATACCTTCTAAAGAAAATGGTGAATTGCAATACAGAACAATATTATTGTAATACAGTTTGCTGAGTGAAATGAATGCCCACCTGGAAAGGATGAAAGGTATGCATACAAGTCCTGTGTAGGAGATGGGGTCTGGTAATTGAGCTGATTAGATGATTATAATGATGTATGCAAGGCTTCCCATAGTTAAATTTAATAAGGCTATAGCAATGACCGGGCAGGGGAGCTCTCCTCTTGAATCTCTTTCTCACTTTCTTCCTAAGGTGCAGCTTTAATCACCATTGAAACATTCAAGCTGAAACTCTATTACCAAAGGTAATTACAATTGGCTGAATGTTTGCTTTGCATGTGACAGCACAGGCAATAATAAATGCTTATTTGCAAAGATAAGCAAAAAAAAAAATATTCATAATTGAATGACTTAGGTTTTAGAAGAGGAACTGTTTCACAGATGCACATAAGGAATGTCATAGCTGCACTGTCTGGGCAACCACTCTATTTCAATGGACTTATACAGGTTCTATGTACTAAATATGCCATGTCAGAAATCATAATGAGTATTCTTATGTTTACTGAAGCCAACACTTCAATGTTAGGATAAAAGGAATGGGGAGGGACACTTGGTACATGTTGTTATCAGAAGGTAATGGTACAGGCACAGTGCTGTCTGTGGGCTAGGTAAATGGGACTAAGCCTAGTGTGTCTGAAGAAATGGACTAAAAGCAGATACACAATGAAAAACAATCTGAATGGGTTTGTAGTTTATATAAAATATTATTCAGTTAGAAAAATATAGTGGTATGTTCTCATGTATGGTTTAATTTAAAAACTATACACAGTGGTAATTATTTTGACAATACAAAACTATCATGGCAGATTGAAGCCATAAGATATTTATAGCAGAAAAGCAAAAAATGGTAAAAAATAGTATATGTATGAGACTATTTACATGGAATGGCAATGTGCTGATCACTCTGGCTAAGAAAAGCAGAATAATGGCATATTTAACCCAATGATGCCTTTTAATTATGGCATTGCAGGAGAAGCACTTTGAAGAAAACCTATAACTTTACTTATGAGAAGTAACTGGATGACAGTGTAAGGTTTACAACAAAAAGGCCGCTTCCACAAATATTTAATGGTTAGCACTTGAAGTTTGAATCCCACCAGTGCCAACTAAATCTGTGCAGAATAATGGCATGCACTGCCACTAAATATGATGAAAAGGTCCTAGCTAGCACCAGAGATTGATTTCTTGAACCACACCACTGGTATCCAAGCAGGTTAAACTAAAGGAACAAAAGCGTACATAAGTCTAAAACACTTATCAATTCGGAACATCCTACCAAACCCCAACAGCATAAAGGGAATATGCACTGCTTATCCTCTGAAGGAACTTCAAGATCTACCCACAAGATTAGACTGCACACAGGCCAGCATCAGTACTGAGTCTGTGACCTAGCATCCCAGGCTCCTTTCTCACCATTGTCTCTGTGAACCACAACATTTTTCAGTGTCCATTACTCATGGTAACTGTCTTTTACACAAGTTATTATTTACACAAATACACACACACACACACACACACACACACACACACACACACACACACACACACACACACACACACACACACACACACAATTCCCATGGAAGGCTGGTAGAAGTCTTCAATAGCACACATTTTTCTTCTTGTCATGGTAAAGCTGCCACCACCCTGGAATGGCTAGGGTCCTCCCATTAGTTGCCACTTTTATTACACCAAATATGAAATCATACACATTAATATTTTTACTGGTAGTAGGGCCACATGATCTAGCCAAGTGGAGAAGGGGGTCACCACAGCTTATTATCCTACAGTGGTAATGATAACCCCCCTCTCAGATAATAAATAGAAATAATACATTTATAATACAATACTAGCTATAAGAGATTAAAAGCAAATAAATAAGGCAAACAGTGCAGTTAAAGATGCAAAGGAGTGAGAAAGTGCACATGGAAAAATAATATAACATTCATTAAAAAACTATGAATGGTTAAAGAAAACCTCTACCTAAGATACATAAATCTATTTCTAGCTTAAGAGTACGGAACTCATATTGTTATAACTTCTTAGAAAATAACAGGCATACATTGCAGATAGCAGTGTTACAGAGAAGTGGTCACCTCAATATCTTCTAGGTAGAAAGGCAGAACAAAGAGCAGGTTCAAATTTTTATACACATTTCAGGTGAGTTACACTCCCACTGACCATTACATCATTTCTTTTAGCAGAAAACAATTACTTCAGATTATTCTTACTTGTTTTGCTTTCCAACAACCAAAGTAACTAATCAACTTATATTACCTGTAAAGGACAAGGCATAATTGCATCAGTCCAGTAAAAATATATAGAAAGCACCTGTACAGAGGTTCTCAGCATAAATCTTGTAACTTGTCTACTTTCTAATGTCTGCTTTCTTTTCACATTTCTAGTCAGTCAGTTACTTCTTTGAAGTGGACTGTGATTATATTATATGACCAAATAGCAGAGGAGATGCAAGTGTTTTTAACTTCAAACAGATTCATGCATTTCCATTCCTTTCATGCCCTCTTATATTTACAACAGGAAAGGTCACATAGATACACCCATTTTGCAGACCAAATATCTTATGAGTAAGAAATAAGAAACATAGAGAAGAAAAATACATTACACTTTAATAATTTTTTCTTAAGCTGGAATCAGCCCTGGCATCACTCTGTCATCCTTTCATGGAACCAGTCATAGGACAGCAGTAATTGTTCTAAAAATAATATGTCCATTTACAACAGAAGAAACAAGAAAATAACTGAGAGTGGGCAATATGTAGGGGCAGAGAACTTCATGGGAGGAGCTACATTTACTATTTTAGCATATATTTTCCAATGGGATTGTTACAAACAGAAATGAGAGATAATGAAAGAGATAACAACCATCCATGAAGGGCAACCATGTGTGGAACTAGAATGGAATGACAAGCATAAAGGATGTGGGCCAAGAGGAGTTTGAATTCTCAGACTACAGTGATTTAAAGGCTATGGTGGTTGCTAGCCTAGTTTATACCTATGAACCTATACAGGGATTTACACAAGGTAAATGGGTCAGAGCCATGCCATTTCAGTAACATATGGAGCATTGGGTTGGGAGGGTGGCCTAATGGTTAAGGAGTTTGCCTTACAAACACAAGGTGCAGGGTTCAAGTCTCCCAAGGGGTAATTGGCTAGGCTTAAAATGGCTCGCAAGGGCAGTTAGCCTAGTACTAATATATGAACCTATGAACCCATCCTACATATTTGTTAAAGAATATAGGTCAAGTTCTAAGACAAGAAAAAAATATATATATATCATTTCTGTGGTAATATTTGTGTTTAAACTGAACCTGTACCTAGAGAAAGTGTATAATGAGAGCTACTACTTGCTGCATATGTTTATAGTGTTTAAATTGCACACACACATTGAAGAAGTGCTTTTATGACCTGAATAACTTGTGCTAGCTTTACCTGAATTGCTTTTACTGACACTTTTCCAATTGTACAATTGTGAATGATTGATTTAGTTTTACTGGTATATCTTTAAAATCTGACAAGTGTTTATTTACTGCATTGCTCTCTTGTTAAGGTTTCTTAGCTATAAAACCTAATCCATTCTGAAGTGTGCTACTTTACCCCCATAACCTTTCTGAATGTTCTATTATAAAATAACTGCCTGTTGCTGCCTTAATGCTTATCCTAGAATCTCTGCTTTTCTCTTTTCCTTGTTGAACTTCGCATTTACCTACACTAACATACTGCAGTTTCTGAATAACGGTGTCTACAGGATTACAACTGGCTACCACAACAAAAACTGTTTCGCCCAGCAATTAATCAGAGTAGGTTACACATATGAAAAGCCCTTGTTAACCTTTCTCTTGCAGTGCTGTGTAATTAAACAAGTCACCATTTTGGTCAGCCATAGAGCTCTTTTCTACTTGAATGTTTGCCTCCTTTTCCTGTAACTAAAGTACATTAACTCTTACATTTGTCTTTCTGACCCTAATTTTTACAGGTATAATTTGTACCTTTCTGGCTTTCTAACACTCAGACATAGATTCCTGTTGAAAGTTTTACTTACTTGTCTGACATTTGAACACGTAACCCTTGTAAAAATCCTCAAAATTGTATACTGTTGGTCTGTCTTTCCTGCTAAACATAAGTAAAATTAAAGTGCTAGTGCAAGTAACATTAAAGTGCTGAGGGCAGATTTTAGGCCCTTACATTCAACTTACCTCTGGTGTAGTGTCTTAAGTCAATCAAGGTACTCCTCTAACCACTCCTACTGACTTCTCTTCCCCCCCCCCTTTCCTCATACAGGTTATACTGCTACAACTTAGTACAGGCATTGGTTCATCCCTACTCCACTTGCCCTTGCTTCGCTCGGGCTTGTTTCGCACCCCACCCTGCCCCCAAACACCTCCCACCCCTGGTGCTGCTACATTTATTGGTACTAGACCACACCCCACTTTTTTAAACCAATCAGTAACAACTTGCCATGCAACAGCACCACCCTCAACCTGATACCACCAGTCCTCCAACTCTACTATTCCTTTTGCCTAAGTTTCAAGTCTCAATCAGTAGGTATGCTATCACCCAAAATAGTCTTATTAACTCTACTTCTACCCCATTTACTCATCCCATATCTCCTAAGCACCTACGAATGTCAGGATCACCCAGGTTTCTACTACCCTAAATTCCAAACATCCATCCCATCTACAGCAGATAACAATGCACCCTTACTCACATCCCTCATGATTACCTCCTTAACCCCTAAATACTACCATCTTACTAGACCTAGTTACATTAGTCCTAAAACTAGACACTATTACAAAACTTTATTCAAATTCTTAAAACGCATACTCAGGATACACTACAACCTCACAAAGGATGGTGACATCCAACCAAACCCTGGTCCATCCCCATCTGTTGACCCTAATCCCCCTACTATATCCCCTACCACCATAGCTCCAACAAATAGACCTCCTAGCTCACTGCTAGCCTGCCATCTAAACATTAGGAGCATAAATAACAAAACACAGCACCTGCATGCCCTCTTAGCTGTTCATTCCCTGGACATATTATGCCTAACAGAAACGTGGCTAAAGCCTGCCACCAAGGACCATAAGATTCTGCCATCAGGGTATAGTATGTTTCGACTAGACCGTACTACGAGAAAGGGTGGTGGGGTAGACATACTTTACAAGTCTATCCCATCTGTCAGCATAGACACCCAACAACCACCCCAGTTCAATAATGCTAAAATTCTTATCTGAAAACTACACATTAACAAAAACAAAAATGTAAACATTGTCTGTGTCTACATTCCCCCTGGGAGGAACACAGAAACCTTAGAAGACTTCTTATATTGGTTATCCAATAATTATCCCCAAGAAACAATTGTTCTTGGGGATTTCAACATCGACTGGAACACTTGCTCTTGTGAAACCCCCACAACCCACATAAACTTCTATGGAGTTATTCAAATCATAACCTCCCCCACCAGGACGGGAAAACCCAATAACAAAGAAAGTACCCTAGACTGGATACTCGTCAATAGTCATCTTCAGTCTCACAAATCAGGCACTTTGCCTGATGACCTAAGTGACCACTGTTTCACCTATGTAATCAAGCTCAAAGTAGACTGCTCCTTCCAACCCACCTATAGAACATTAAGAAACAACAAGAATTTTATTCTCACCAAGTTTCAAAATGAACTTAAGGCATGCAACTGGTCAGTACTAAAAGGTCTCCCCCTAGATGAAGCAGTAGCATACTTTAACACCAAATTCCTTGCTATTCTTAACTCCCATGCTCCCAGCCGCTCTATTAGAACCAAAGTTAATATTGAACCTTGGCTTTCTAAAGATACCAAAACCAAAATTTCATTCAGAAACAAAGCATGGGCCACCTACTGAAAAACAAAAGCCCCACTTGATCAACTAAGATTCAGACAGCTAAGGAATGACACCAACATATCCATAACCTTAGACAAAAAGAACCACTACTACCATCTACTGCAAAAACACCAAAACAAACCTCAAAGGTTCTGGGCAGGAATAAACAAAGTACTCCACCCAGGCCAAACCACCATTCCACCCCCCCTCAACTTCCCAACAAAAATTCCCAGTAGACATTGCTAATAACTTCGACAGCTTCTTCACAGACACTATCCAGTCTCTAGCCAGCCAACTCTCTCCCAGTGGCTCTAATTCTAATGTAGCCACACCCAGTACCCAAACATATTTTACTTTTCAACCTCTTCCTACTCAACTTACTCATGCCCTACTTAAGAAACTAAGACCCACCACCCTGGCTGCTGACCTCCTCCCAGCAGACTATCTGCAAAAGGCTGCTGACACCATAGCTTACCCCTATGATCAACAGAGCTATATCTGAAGCTACTGTACCCACTATATGGAAAATCTCCCATGTCATACCTCTCTATATTGGAGGCAGTTCCACTGAACTGTTAAACTTTAGACCCATAGCTATTCTGTCACCTCTAGCTAAAATTATGGAGAAGTGTGTACACATAAAGCTCATTCACTACTTCACACAGAACAAGCTGTTGTCCAACTTTCAGCATGGCTTTAAGCCACACCACAGTACTACATCTGCCCTCCTCTCTTTCTCTAACATCATTAACCACAACTGCAATAATAATAAACTATCCTCAGCACTCTTTCAAGATCTGTCCAAGGCTTTTGACATGCTTGACCACAAAATGCTTATAAATACCTTGAAGTCCTTCTCTTTAAACAACCATGCACTCCAATGGTTTCAATCCTACCTGCAGGGCAGGCAACAGGCAGTCCTATGGCAGGACAAGCTATCATCTCGCCTACCCATCACATTAGGAGTTCCTCAGGGCTCGATACTAGGACCCCTTCTTTTCTCCATCTTTATCAATGACTTTCATTTAGTCATCCCAGATGCTACCTGTATTCAATATGCGGATGACTCCACCTTGATTTGTTCTGACACCTCTCCAGCTACTTTATTCACATTAACCCAACATACCTTCAATACAGTGGAGAAATGGCTCTCCAATCAACATCTAATCTTAAACCCCAACAAAACTAAGTTGCTCATCTTCTCCCCCACATGCAGAAGCCCCCCCCCCGCCATCCTTCAATATAACCACTAACAATGGCACTATCATCTCCCCAAAAGCCCAAACTAAACTACTGGGTGTCATAGCTGATAACCTGAAGTTTGATGCGCATATCAATCAAACTATCAAAACCATTAATAAAAAACTTGTCTCTCTTTATAGAATCAAACCTTTCCTTCCCCCTCTTGCTAGAACTGCAATTGCTCATTCCCATCTGCTATCAACTCTTCTCTATGCCTCACCTCTGTTCTCCAACTTATAAAAGACAGATCTTAATAAACTATCATCCTGTTATAACCACGATGCCAGATTTGCTACTGGTACAGCCTACTGGACACACCACTGTCACAACCTAAATCACCTAGGATTGCTTGAACTGCCAAGTCTACTGCAGTTCAACCAGCTAATAGTGGCACATAAAGTCTTTTACCAACCAGAAAATACACCTGCACTAAAAAATATTATCAGCCCCTACACCAGCACCCAGCCACTGCGATCATCCACTAGACTCCTAGTTCAAACATACAAATCCAACTACTCAGCTGGGGGCTCTCTGTTTGCCAACTCTGTTGGAAAAATGTGGAACAGACTCTCAGCTGACCTGACCTTAGAACCCTCACTAACTCAATTCAAAAACAAACTCAAGAAATACTTCAAAACTCATTGGTTATGTCCTTGTACTAACCCTGACTAATGACATCTCTATTTCTTAGGTGCCTTACCTTCAACTACTTCTTTTTTCTACCAATCCATTTCAGGAAAGGTCAATTGTATAACTGCTGCTCAACGTGTCTTAAACGTGAATGTAATGTTATGTATATATAACTTTGAAAATAATGTTATGTTTTGTAAAGTGTTTTATAATAAGTTAGTACTATATGTGCTAAATGCTGGTATTGCTTATGACTATAATCTACTTGAAACTAGCATTTACTAAATGTTCAATGTGTATTACTATCTTGGAGCTTTTCTCCCCAGGCCTCCGCTGAAAATGGACATATGTCCAGTAGGACTATCAACAAATGTAAAACAAATAATAAATAAATATATATATATATATAGAGAGAGAGAGAGAGAGTGAGAGGGTGCGCGAGAGCATACGTTCTGGCTAACAACAGTTATTACTCATCACAGTAGAATGTTTCACTGTGCTTGCTTGGAGTGTCATTGGTTAATATGTCTCAAAGTATTACTGGACATTTCTTGTGTATTACTTAAAAGCTAAAAGTTATGCAAATTGCTGTAAATAAATTTGTTAAATGTACATGATAGACAATCATACTGCAGATGATAAACCAGTGCTTGAAGTATGAAAAAAGATGAAAACAAAAGTGACAAAGAAGTAAAAACATAACATATGGCTAATTTCTGGTAAATAGTAAATAAGCATTGTAGAATAAAATGGAAATAATGAAGACCATGGAAATTTTGTTAAATGTAGGACATAAAAGATCAAAGTCAAATAAAGGCTGCACAGACTTATCTTCCATTCATTACTAAATCACCATCTCAAATGATCAAAATAATACTTTGCTAAAATTCAGTCAGCCTGTCCAACATTAACCACAGATCTACAAGAGCAGACTCCAGAAAGACAAAAATGCTGTTGTTATCTTATTTTGGGCAACAGTACTCTGAAATAATGCAACACAACCCTGATCATCCACCTGTCTGACCTTCAGTCTTACTACTGTAGCCCTGGAAATCATCACACAAATATTTCACCTTTGGTCAGTCTCATGTAATGAAAAAAACCTTCTCAGTAATCATTTAGTGTGCTCAACTTGATCTACATGGACATCTTAGAGATATAAAAAATCTGGTTGCTATCTTAAATATATAGAAAAGCAAACTCTAGTTTCATTGGAATAGGTTCATAGGTTCATAGGTTGATACTAGGCTATCTGCCCTAGGGCATTTATAAGCCTAGCCAGAGTGTGTTTGGCTTTCGCCACCCTTTTAGATTAGTTGACTGTGCCTCTGTATAGTAGGTCACAGAAGGTAGCCCTTTTAAGGTTAGTTTACTGTACCTCTGTCAAGCAGGGACACAGAAGAGATCCCAGGGGTAAACTTACAATTTCCCATCCATTCGTCAAGATTTCTCTTGAAGAGGGTCAGTGAGGGGCTTTGCCTAACATGGATTGGGATTTTGATCCAGAGTGAGGGGAGCCTCTGGGATATGAATCTGTCCCTCCAGCATGTCCTATTTATTTCTGTGCTGAGGTTCAAGTCCCTGGAGCATGCAGCTCTAAGGGATTTGGATTTCCTGAGGTGAAGCATGTCCATTAATTCTGGGTTGGACATGGCCTTATACATCAGACACAGATCGCCTCTGAGTAGGCGGTACGCAACAGTAGAGCTGAAGTTTCTTTAGCCGAATTACATAGGGCATCTGTTTGAGCCCCTTGATCCTCTTGGTGAGATACTTTTGGGGTCTTTCCAGTTGCTACAGGTGTCAGGTAAGGTACATCCCAAATGGGGCATTGTATTCAATTATGGGCCTGATAAGTGATGAGTAGAGGGGCACAATGACCTCTCTTGATCTAGATGTGAACCCTTTCGTGATAAGGTGGGCTATATAGAAGGTATTTCTAACCACTTTGGCAACATGATTGTCAAAGGAGAGATTGCTATCTACTTGGGTCCCCAAGTCCCTAATTACTTCTTCCGTACTTAATGGATTACCACCTATGTGGTAATTTGTGGGCACTTTGTTTTTCCCAAAGGGGATGACTATGCACTTTTTGGCATTTAGCTTTAGGCCATGGCTCTGGCACCAGTTATCCATCTCTCTGAGACCCTTTTGGAGGATGCTTGTGTCAGCCGGAGAGTTGATTGCGGCACCCAGTTTGCAGTCATCTGCAAACTTGGTCAGCAATAGTCCACCCATGTTAGCCTGTACCTTGGAGAAATATATACCGAACAAGAGAGGTCCCAGGACTAAGCCTTGTGGGACGCCACTTGTAACTGGTTTAGAGTCTGACATGGCACCTGCTATTCTGACCATGTGGGTTCTATCCCTGAGCCAGTTTTCAACCCATCTTGTGACACAGGGGTTGATATTTAAGCTGGTGAGCTTATTTATGATGCCCGAGTGGGATATTGTGTCGAAGGCTTTTGCGAGGTCCAGGTAGGCTGTGTGGACTACCTTCCCTTCATCTATGGCTTTGGTAACTGTTTCAAAGAAGTCAACCAGGTTCAAGAGGCAAGATCTGCCCTTAACAAAGCCGAATTGGGTAGGATTCAGTGTCTGGAGGTTCCCAATGTCTTTGTTTATGATTTCCATGATGATACACTCCATAGCTTTGCAGACAAGGCTAGTCAGGTTTATAAGGCGATAGTTTCCGGGGTCTGTTGTGGCACCACCTTTGTGGAGTGGGACCACTGTTGCTGTACACCATTCCTTGGGTAAATATCCTGTAGTAAGGCTGAGATTGAACAGTGACTTTATATGAAGGTTTAGTTCCTCTTGGAGCTCGTGTAAGATGCAGCCCAGGACACCTTCTGGTCCCACTGATACTGTGTTTTTTGCTTTGGAGAGGGCAGCTCTCACCTGTGCATCTGTGATCTCAGGAAGGCTACACTCTGTTGGGATAAACATTTGCTCTTTTGGGGGGGAAGGGGGGGAGAAGTTTGCACTGAACCTTTCTGCCAGGATGTTGGCAATGTCTGTGGGTTCAGTGTATTTTTTGTCATTTTGCACTAACTCTGAGCATATCTGGGAGTTGCCTCCCAGGTTTCTGACATAACTAAAGAAGGCCTTGTGATTATCTTTAGTGTCTTGTGCAATTTTTCTTTCGAAGCTGGCCTGAGATGATTTTATGAGGGATCATACTTTCTTGCTAGTACTGATCAGAGATGCCTTCCTTTACGGGATTTTGCTCTATCATGTAGTAGCTTTCTCCTTCTGTTGTATAGCTTGTTTATGGCCGGGGTCCACCAGGCAGGTCTCCTGCCTTTGGAGGAGTGACTCGTGGTTTTATTTGGGATAGCATGCTCCATGCATTCCTGTAGGTGTCCATAGAATGCTTTTGTAAAGGATTCTGCATTTTGGGCCGTATATTCCACTGGCCCGGGGGCTTTGAAGGATTCCACCTTTGTTTTGAGAAGTTCTTCACTGTGATTTCCTTGGCTAGGGGTGGGGACGGAATATGGATGTCAAGTGAGATTTGTTTATGGTCTGATCTTACCAATGAGGGGTATACCTCTGGTGTGGAACATAGAGACCCCATGTTGGTGATGACCAAATCCAATATGTTTTCCCCTCTTGTGGGAGTGCTGACCAGTTGTTCCATAGCATTTGAGTTTATAAATTCTAGGAACCGTTGGGCGAGGGTGTTTGGGCTTGAGTAGTTTTCCCAATCAATGTTTGGGTAGTTGAAGTCACCCAATATAATGGTGTTTGGAGAGACCTTCATATTCTCCAGTGTTCTCAGGAAAGCCAAGTGAGGTTCCTGTGCTTGCGAGGGTGGTCTGTAGCAGGCTACAAACTGAAAGGCAGTTTTGCCCACTGTTAGTTGCACATGGATGATCTCCGATGCTTCCTGCAGTGCCACTAACCTGGAGGTGTGGGTATCTTTGATGAATATGGATACTCCCCCTCCTTTTGTGGTTCGGTCCGAGTTTTGGGGCTGGAACGCATGGTATGAAGTATAACCTATTAGTGCTGGGGTGCTCTCGGGAGCCTTGAACCAGGTTTCTGTTACTGCACAGATATCGATATTCTCCATACTGAGGAGAGTCTCGAGTGCATGCATCTTGAGGTTTAGACTTCTGGCGTTGAGCAGCATTACTCTTATTTTTTTTTTTCTTTGTGTTGTCTATGGAGGTGGGTTTGTCTTTTGAGCCTTGCCTAAAAAAGGCACTATGGGGGAGGCAAGAGCCTTTGCCAGTATTCAAAAACCCAGGGGTGACAGGTGCAAGCCGTCCCTAGTGAAGCAACATGGCTTGTCGAGCATGTTATCCCAGGCTGACAGACACTGGATCCCCTTTGAATGACACCAATACTTTAGCCAATTGTTAAAATTGATCATTTTGTCTTTATACTGTGGCATCATTCTTGGTGAGGGTAAGATGCTACTCAAGGTCAGGGTCATACCGGCCTGGGTTACATGATCAAAGAGTTCCTCTACGTCTTTTTTCATGTAGTCCAGAAAGGTACATCTCAGGTCTTTCACACCAGTATGGACAATGATGGAGTCATATTTATACTTGCTTTGGAGTGACCTGAGTGCTTGTGTTATGTGGTGGATCCTGGCACCCAACAGGCAGCTTACAGTGACCTTCTCCTTGTTCAGCCTGGTGAGTGGGATGTCAGTGTGTCTGACAATAGAGTCACCTATTACAAGTGTATTAGGTGTGTTGTTTAGCCTTAAGGGCTGTGACTGTGTGGCACACTGACTTTGTGAGCTATGTGCTACATGGGCATTGTTTCGTGGTAGGGGTTGCTTGGATGTCTGCTTTGGAGGTCTCTGTTGCTTAGGCAGATTTTTATTTAGAGCCTCCGAGTATGTTTTTGTGTGTTTATGTGTTTGGTTTGCTGATCTGTGTGATACTGGATTTGTGGTGTGTGCGGTCACCTTTTCCTCCTGACAGGCTGTGCCAGTACTGGGTTGACAGAGCTTAGCCTCCAGTTTGGCTATATAGTTGCATCTCTCATATACATTTGAGCTTATTGGGAGGAGGAGAGGGTGGTCTGTATACATAAGGCAGTTGTAACACTGCCTCAAGATTCCCAGATTCACCAGCTGGACTGGAGAGTAAACTCGAAAGTGACCTTTGGGCATGCCTGAATAATATAGGGAACTACTTATTGACTGATCAGAAAGAACCAATAGGGAGCAAGTGCTTAGAAGGAGTATAAGAGGATGTAGTGCTTTAGTTTGTGTTTACCTATGAGATTACTTATACGAGCAAGTGCAGGGCTTTAGAATGAAAACAGAATGCTTAATTACAGATTTAGAGCAGTTCTAAGGGAAAAAGTGAAGAGTAGACTTTGTGGAGCCGGGAATAGTTTAAACCTGTTTAAGCGGCGCTGCCCTCTGTGCACAAGACCGCGCAAAAAGAGAGTTGCGGGGTTTTAAGAGAGAGAGAGAGATCAAGGAGTTTGGAATTGACCCAAAATGGCCAATAAAACTACAGCTTCTAGGCAGTAACCACTCCTACAGGGACAGGCAGGCTACTCAGTGTTAACCACTGCCACTGGTGAACACAGAGACTTCCCTTTAGCCCAGGCAAGCACTGGCCTCCAAGAAACTTACAAACAGTTCAGAACAGCAAATCTGTAACTGAACTTTCTTAAATTTCATAAAGTGGGAAAAAAGCAAGATTTTTTTTTTTTTTTGTTTGTTTTACTTTAAAGGTAGCAGAGATACACAAGTAGCAAAATAGTCAGAACAGTGCAATAAATGACCCCACACGTGAGTGCTAGGCCAGAGTCAGGTAAAATGCAATTTTAAGAAAAAAAAACTATTTTAAATTAAGTGCAACACAGGAAATGCAGTAAACAGGCTCTAGATGTGTTCTAAATACTGTTTCTAATACAAATATTAACTTTAGCAAGCCGGAAAATGCCGAAAAGTAGGCAGCAAAACAGTAATTTTAAACAAAAAATCAGAAGAAAATACTTAAAATCTCAAAAGTGGCTCCTTTCTTCTCTCAGCGTTTTCTCCCCCTGGTAGGTGCATCAGCAGCAACTATCAAGCCTGGAAAGATGCCAAAACCACGAGGCAGCAGGGTTTTAAGAGAGAGAGAGATCAAGGAGTTTGGAATTGACCCAAAATGGCCAATAAAACTACAGCTTCTAGGTAGTAACCACTCCTACAGGGACAGGCAGGCTGCTCAGTGTTAACCACTGCCACTGGTGAACACAGAGACTTCCCTTTAGCCCAAGCAAGCACTGGCCTCCAAGAAACTTACAAACAGTTCAGAACAGCAAATGTGTAACTGAACTTTCTTAAATTTCAGAAAGTGGGAAAAAAGCAAGATTTTTTTTTTTTTTTTTTTTTTTTTTTTTTTAGTTTAAAGGTAGCAAAGTAGCAAAATAGTCAGAACAGTGCAATAAATTACCCCACACTTGAGTGCTAGGCCAAAGTCAGGTAAAATGCAATTTTAAGAAAAAAAATTATTTTAAATTAAGTGCAACACAGGAAATGCAGTAAACAGGCTCTAGATGTGTTCTAAATACTGTTTCTAATACAAATATTAACTTTAGCAAGCCGGAAAATGCCAAAAAGTAGGTGGCAAAGCAGTAATTTTAAACAAAAAATCAGAAGAAAATACTTAAAATCTCAAAAGTGCTCCACATATTAACATTTCACAGTAATCCCGATACATGCATCCCACAGAAAATATTGTTTTGTGTGGCAGTCTCTGAATAAAAGAAATATATACAGATAAATTGTTGTCATCATTACAAAATTTGGAAAAGCAGAATGTCTTTCTGCCATGTTGTTTAATGTATGCACTCCTTAGCAACTCTGCATATACTACGTTAAGTGGGAGGCCTCATCAGTAATTTTAGTTAGCTAGGGAAGGGGCTGAGCAGTACTTTAAGATTCCACAGTGGCCACCACAGGGATTCACTCTTTGATATGACTCATTTCTAGTCAATTACTTCTTTGAAGTGGACTGTGATTATATTACATGACTAGGCAGCAGAGGAGCTGTAAGAGTTTATACTCTTTAGCTGAATGCATAATGGAGAAGATTTCAGTGTACTGAGAACAATTCTTGGACATGCAACAAACTGATCAAGGATGCCCATAGGGAATCACTTCTGGTCCAAGTTCTATTACTGTGCCAGAAGTGGCAGTGGACATGTAACTGTTGAGCTACTATATTTAAAGTAATATGCACATGGGTGGAGGTGGGGGTTACTCCCTGCAAAAATGTTTCTCTTTATTATTTTCATACAGTCAAAGCTTCAGACATTTGTTTCATCTGTTTGAAGCTTTGGCTGATTTCTTCTTGATGAGACACAGAGTACAATTAAGTTTCCTACATTCTGAAGAAGTCTCTGTGTTTGGATTTAAATAAGAGGTTTACGGCTATTAAAACAATGCTAAATCAATGAGCAGAATACAAATTCCAAGGAAAATATTTCTATAATTTTGCAGGCTATGCTACAACTGAATTTCATAGTAAATGTATCATTGTTTATCCCTTTGTTACAATTTTACAGGTAATATTACAACTTTCCCATAAATGTGTTACAAAGTAATGTTTAACTAATGATTTTTAAAAATACCCAGAAGAGGGAGCCAAAGGTTGTATAGAGATGATGCTAATAATAAAATAATAACGCAAGCTTTCAGAGTGAAAATAATATCCTGAAATGCTCAAGTTGTTTCTAAACACTGACAAAACAGCCCAGATTCTGTATGTGGACATGGTTGAGTAGTCAGTGGAAGACATTAAAAGACTAAATTTGCAGACTGTTGCTTAGTCATACACCCTATTAACACACATGAATGTATTATTATAACAGATAACAAACTAAAGCAAACTGTAACAAATCTGCTATGCTAGCACAGAAATCTGACTGCAAATTTTGCTTATATACCTTATGTTTTTTCTCTATCACACATTAAAATTTTGTAGCTGGGAAGACTAAGACACTTGGTGAGTTGCAATGGAGGGATATAACTCAGTCTTCAAGCAGTTACCCACGCTGCCTGTTTGCTGAAAGTCCTATTTGCAACAATTATTAAAGAATATTTTATTATCTTTAGCATATATCTAGAAAGAAAGTGAAACATATCTAACATCTGTCAACATTCAGAAAAGTTTCCCAAGGTTTGCAAAGGAAATGTAGATACAGTGGATAGAAAAAGTGTACACAGCCCTGTTAAAATGCCAGGTGTTTGTGATATAAAAAAATGAGACCACAATAAATCATTTCAAAACTTTTCCCACCTTTAATGTGACCTATAACCTGTAGAATTCAATTGAAAAACAAACAAATCTGTTAGGGAAAAAATATAAAAAATAAAAAAACGTACAATGGTTAAGGTGTTTACCTTACAAACACAAGGTGCAGGGTTTGAGTCTCACAAGGGATAATTGGCTAGGCTTAAAATGGCTTGCAAGGGGTGTTAGCTTAGTACTAACCTATGAACCTTTGAACCTATATACATCATAAATAATTGTGTGAGTGACAGTCTGGTAGAAGCCTCAAAATGTTAAAAAAATTGTAATTTCCAAAGTATGTGCTTATAAAAGAACAAGATGATAGAATTTCCATAGCTACAGATATAGGTATCACTACAGATATGTAGGGTGGGTTCCTCTGTGACACCCCCATACCATATCATATGGTGAACTTGAATTACCTAAGTGAATAAGCCACTACCAGCTGAATGGTATCTTGGGAGCTCTAGCCCATATAGAAGGATCAAAGTCTAAACATAAAACTCAAGTATCTGAATAAAAGACAGAGTGTGAAAAGAGGTGCTATCAGGGATTAGACACATCCTACATATGAACCAAATATAATTTTAGTTATAGTACTGACAAAATGGAGGACCTTAACAGAAACTACTTGTAGTCAAAATAATGTGCTTATCTGTAAGTTACCAGATGAAAAATGTGATGATGACCTTGCCACTCCTTTATTACCACCATCAGATCAAACATTTTTTTGTTACAGTTTCTTAACAATGTTAGCCAGTACTGGCCACAGACACTTTGCACAAGAGATCTGGTGATAAAACCTCCTCAAGAGTCACAACAACAATCAATAACTAAACATGACAGCATGGAACTGGGGCACTAACACAAGGAGATAAATGGCATTTTGGGACATAGATTCATTGAGACTGTACATGTCCTAACATGAGACTTGATAATACATTATCAAAGCAACAGTCTCATCATAAATGATGTACAGCTGTATATAACAGTTCACTTTTACATTAAACTGATTATTGTTTATTATTATTTCCCACATTTGACTGTTCCTTTCTTCTGGTATACATTTATATGTTATATTATATGTTATATTATAAAGGAAAACGAAGGAACAGTCAAATGTGGGATATGCAAAGCCTGTCCCTCTATAGACAACAGCAATCCTTTTGTGCATCCTGTATCTGGAATGAATCATCTGTTGAAAGCTAGTGCAACTTGCAATACCCAGCATTTGGTCTACCTGGCAACTTGTCGAAAATGCTCAGTGTTCTACATTGGAAAAAGGGACTAACGTTTGAAGGACAGTTATGTGACATTTGAGGGATGTTAAGCACAAGGATTTAAAGAATGTGCTGGCTGACCACTTTGTATCTTATCCTGATCATAGCTTTATGTTTAAAGCTTTTGAATGTATTGCTACAGACTCAAGGGGCGAACATGTAAAGAACCGCACTGAAATGTGCAAAGTGAGTTAGATAGTGAACTTAAGGGCTGATCGTCCCCCCAGGCCTAAATACAATAGTTCTGCTTAAACCAATACTAAAGAACAGACGTCCTACTATAGGCTGAGTAAAGGAGGCTTGTCATCCCTAAAAATGTATGATTAGTTGCTATGGTTTTAGATTGGTTAATGACTAGGCGTTGCCTGCAGCATGTGGACATGATTTGTTATTTAACTTTAGTTGGAGAGCTATGGAGAATATGATCTGAAGAAGGCTAAATAGCTGAAAGCTCTAATCATTTAGAGCTCTCTTTCAATGGAAGTCTTTTATATTTTGCCTCTATTTTTAAAATAAACAAAGTGTTTAGCTGTGGTGGTTCACCAGGAAGTTTTATCTACGCTAATTTTGTTCTGTCTGGTGCACCTTTGGCAGTTTCTAGTTTTTCTTTACATTTTTCACTTATTATTATTAGAAGCAACTGTGCTGGACAAAAGAGGCAAACAGATGAATGTACAGAAAAGCAATACATAAAATAAAATGTAGCAGCTGACAACACAAGATGGCAGACAAGTGATGCATGTGAAAGGGTAACATATATAAAGAAGACTATCAGAATACAGAAGAACAGGAGCATGTAGTACAATAAGGAGGGAAATCACAGGCAGAGAAAAGTAAGAATGAACAGACTACAAAGGTAAGACAACCTAAAGGACGGAGATGAAGCAGACTAAGACTGAAAGGTTAATGTATGGAAGCCTTGTCTTACAGATGAGCAGCTAAGGGCTCTAAGATTTGCAGTCATGGTCCATTGTGATGTTTTTAGACACTGCAGATCCACTTCAGTACATTTTATTAATATTAGTGCAACTTGTGAACAGAAGTGACCTGACATCATTCATATCCTGGATATGAACAGCATATTCAGTAGGCAGTATGCCATACACTTCAGCTGTGTACCAAACACATCAAGACGACTGTTAGCCCGACAAGAGCAGATGCCCATTATGCTAAGTAGAGACACTGAATCGTGAAGTGCAGCATCTGTGCATGCTTCCCTCCTCTCTTTTCTGTCCTTTTTGTGGGCTAAAACCTTCTGCTATAAGCTTTACAACCCTTACCTGTAGGGGCTGTTGACTCAAAAAACATAAAAGATGGGGAATTCAATGTTTACTTCCTTGCTTCATCTCAGCAGTGATCCTGAAAGCTACCATTTACAGTACCCATATAATTTTTACAGGTGCAGGTTTAAGGTCCCTTTTCCAGACATTCACCATGCATAAATAGGACAGCACCTGACATGAGTGTAGGGCTGGAGGGTGGTATAGATAATTCCATGATGGTGGCTAGACATGCTAAGAAGCAGAAAAAAATGTAGACACACAGGAAGAACTGTAAGAATGAAAAGCAAAATGACATAAGATGTGTACATGGCAGATAACGATACAGACTCATGCACACACACACACACACACACAAACATGTACGCATGCACACACATGCACACAAACACACACACACACACACACACACGCACATGTATGCACGTACACACATGCACGCACAAACATGCACATACGCATACAAACGTGCACACACACACACACACACACACACATGCACGCACGTACACACATGCATGCACACACATGCACACATGCATACAAACACACAAATGCATACAAACACACACACACACATGCACTCACACACACACACACACACACAAACACACACACACACACACACACACACACACATACAAACACACACACACATATATACACACAGACACACACACACACGCACACACACACACACACACACACACACACACACACACACACACACACACACACACACACACACACAATCATACACATGCACATGTACTGGATACCTTAATGGAAACTCACAGTGGGCCTCTGAATAACCGCTTTAGGCAAATACATCAATCCCGTGTGTGTACCTGGGGAAACATATTTCAAAGGAACTTCAAACAGGAAAACAACAGAGAACTATCCAGGTAAAGCAGATGCAGCTTAGCCTGCACACTTATGCACTCCATTTCTTAAGTTCCTAGCTGGTACATGCCTCCACTACTAAGCATGTGCACCAGCTACATGAGAAATGCATTGTTCTTAAAGGTATTTGCAACATTTGTAGCTATGACTGACTAACCAGCCATGCATAGGCTTCAGTATACAATGGTGGAATGACAGCCATTTACATTCCCTATAATTATGGCAGGTAATCTTCAACAGACATACATAGCATGGCAGCCTGTATGATGTGCAGATATTTAGTCATTAACATTTAAGGGTGTCATCTCTCTTTGGTTACAGTAGGTCCATGGTTCAGGCAGTGTAGTAGTGGGGTATCACTGGTGTAGGATTCATGTCATCCTGAATCTCATTTGACATGTATTCCCATGAAACAGCCTTTTTTGCAACCTACTGCATGGCATATAGACCTCTGTGGTCTGTATAACATATTCTGTGGTGTGCACTTCTGTGGAATTTTTTGAATTCTGCTGGTATTTACTTTAATAGTATTAATCAGAGCACACCATATCTATGAATTCCACCCTGTAAAAAAATATATATATATTCTAAGCTTGTTTCCTGCCTTTCCTGTAACTAGTCTAGTCCAGATACATACTTGCTGTATCCAGGACTGTTGGTAAGCTTCTGAGCCCCCCAAGGCTTTCTGTGTTGGTTTGAAGCCTTCTAGCTTATCAGTGAGAGTGGTAAGCACTAGGTAGCCTATCTACTATAAGAGGAGTGGGTTTTGGCCCAGAAATTGTAGTTTATTGGCCGTTTGGGCAGTTTTTCCATCTCTTTCAACTTTTTGGTTTAAAAGCCCGCATTTGCATTTGTTTCCTGCCTTTCCTGTAACTAATCTAGTTCAGGTACAGATTTGCTGTATCCAGGACTGTTGGTAAGCTTCTGAGCCCCCCAGGCCTTTCTGTGTTGGAGGGAAGCCTTCTAGCTTATCAGTGGGAGTGGTAAACACTAGGTAGCCTATCTACCACAAGAGGAGTGATTTGTCGCCCAGAAATTGTAGTTTATTGGCTGTTTGGGTAGTTTTCCATCTCTTTCAACTTTCTGGTTTAAAAGACTGCATTTGTGCTTGTTTCCCGCCTTTCCTGTAACTAGCCTAGTCCAGTACAGATTTGCTGTATCCAGGACTGTGTGTAAGCTTCTGAGCCCCCAAGCCTTTCTGTGTTGGAGGGAAGCCTTCTAGCTTGTCACTGGGAGTGGTAAGTACTAGTTAGCCTATCTCCCACAACAGAAGTGGTTTCTGGCCCAGAAATTGTAGCTTATTGGCTGTTTGGGCAGTTTTTCCATCTCTTTCAACTTTCTGGTTTAAAAGCCCACATTTGTGCTTGTTTCCCACCTTTCCTGTAACTAGTCTAGTCCAGATACAGAGTTGCTGTATCCAGACTGTTTGTAAGTTTCTGAGCCCCCCCCCCCAAAGCCTTTCTGTGTTGAAGGGAAGCCTTCTAGCTTATCAGTGGGAGTGGTAAGCACTAGGTAGCCTGTCTACCACAAGAGGAGTGATTTCTGGCCCAGAAATTGTAGTTTATTGGCCGTTTGGGCAGTTTTTCTATCTCTTTCAACTTTCTGATTTAAAAGCCCACGTTTGCGCTTGTTCCCCACCTTTCCTGTAACTAGTCTAGTCCAGATACAGATTTGCCGAATCCAGGACTGTCTGTAAGCTTCTGAGCAGTGCCAAAGTCTGCTCTTCAAATTTTCCCTTAGATCTGCTAGTTCTCTCCTCTCCTGCACTTTTACTAGCTTGTTAGTTTAGCACTTTACCAGACTTCTTGTAGCAATTATTGTAGTACACAAAAGTGCTGCCAGCACTAAATGTTCTACAAGGAAACAGCTCCAGTACTTATTAATGTCCACCCCTCCAGGCATGTCTAAAGGTCAGTTCCCTGTGCTTTGTCCCATTAACCTGGTGAACTTGGGCATCCTGAGGCAATGTAGCAACTACCTCATGTACACTGACAACCCTGTCCTCTTACCCCCAACACTCAGACTTGTGAGAGATGCACTTACATATCCAAATTGGAAGCCACACACTCTCCAGCCAAGACTGGAATACCCGGTCAAGAGGAGAAGGTCAACACTTGCACCACACCACATGGAACACACAGCCCTCCAGAACACACACCAGCATTGCCTTCACATAAAAACACCAACCACACACCCACCTTCACAGAGGATCTCAATAAAAATCTAACCAAACAGCAGAGACCTCCAAGGCAGAAATGCACTTGACCACCACAACACAACACTAATCATGAGACACATAACTCTCCTAAACAGTGTGCCACTCAACCAAAGCTCCTGAGGCAAAACAGCATGCCCAACACACTAATCATACGTGACTCGATAGTGAGGCACACTGATGTCCCACTCACTAGGTTGAATAAGGAGAAAGTAAGTATCAGCTGCCTGTCAGGTGCCAGGATCCACCACATAATGTATGCACTTAGGTCCCTCAACAACAGGTACAAATATGACTCTGCCATTGTACATGTGGGTGTGAATGACCTGAGACATACCTCCCTGGACTACATGAAAAGAGACATAGAGGAGCGCTCGGATTATGTAGCCCAGGTGGGTATGACCCTAGCCCTGAGCAGCATCCTACCATCACCCAGAATGATCCACAGTACAAGCAGAAAATGATTGATTTCAAGAATTGACTAAGTTTCTGGTGTCATTCTAAGGGGATCCAGTATCTGTCTGCCTGGGATGACATGATTGACAGACCTAGATGCTTTGCTAGAGATGGCCTGCTTCTGTCACCCCTGGGTTTCCGGATACTGGCCAAGGCTCTTGCCACCCCTATTGTGCCTTTTTTAAGCAGTGTTCCAAAGACCAAATTACCACCATAACAGCTACAAACAAATGCAATTTGAGGGTCATGCTGCTCAACGCTAGAAGTCTAAATCTCAAAATGCATTCACTCAAAGTACTCCTTAAAATGGAGAACATCAACATTTGTGCTGTAACAGAGACCTGGTTCAAGGCAGCAGAAAGCACCCCCTGCACTACCAGGCTACAACTAATTCCACACCTTTCAGCCCCAGAACTTGGACCGAAGCTCCAAAGGTGGTGGTGTTTCCATATTCATAAAGGATGTTCACACCTCCAGACTGGTAGCCCAACATAATGCATTTGAGATACTTCGGGTGCAGCTAACATTGGGTAAGACAGCTATTCAGGTTGTAGCCTGCTATAGTTCCTCAACCATGTCCCAAGATTCACAATTCACATTTCTAAGCACCCTGGATAATATTAAGGTCTAACCTAACACTCTCATACTGGGCGACTTCAACTACCCCTCCATTAACTGGGAAAACTACTCATGTACCAATACACTTGCCTAACGCTTTCTGGAATTCATTAATTCCGATGCCCTGGGGGACCAGCTCGTTCTTACCCCCACTAGAGGTAGCAACAGCCTTGACCTGGTTATTACTAACATGGGTGACTGCTGCTCAACATCAACAGTCAACTCCTCCCTGGTTAGATCCGATCACAAGCTAATTACCTTGGAAATCCACATCCCTTTCAATCCCCCCAACAAAGGTAAGCACTATGAAAAACTTCTCCAAAGCTAACTTTGGGCTCTTAAAAACAGAGGTGGCTAACTTCACGGCACCCATGTAAATGGAGAATAGTTGCATGAGGTTTACCTTCATAATGCCGATCACATTGTGGTTGACCTCACTTCCGTGAATACCGAAGTGTGACTGTTCAAAACGTCAAACAACCACATGTCTGAACGGCAAAATCTCAACCCCTTTTTGACCCATGGTAGCGCTGGTGTGGAAGTGTGGTGCAGTCGGAAATGTTGAAATTCAAATTTTATTAGACATTTGAAAGTTTTCAAGGTTCTGGTTTCACAGAAATGGTTCGATGATGTGGCCGTTCGATCATATGTGATCGACATTATGAAGGTAAATCTTGCATGACCGCCAAATCATATACCAATGCACTGTACGAACACGTACACAAATCCATGGATCTTGCCATAACCAATAGAACTAAGATGCTCTCCACAAAAAAAAAGGAAGCCAATCTGGTGGTCCCCTGCCATAAGCAAACTCTACAACAGAAGGAGGAAATTGATGCAGAATAAGGTAAAGTCCCAAGACTGAAAAAACTGCCTTATCAGCCTCAACAAAAGGTTGAGATCCCTCATCAAATCTTCTAAAGCTAGCTATGAGAACAGAATTACAGCAGATAGTAAAGCCAACCACAAGGCCTTCTACAGTTATGTAAAGAGTCTCCATGGCAATACCCAGATTTGCTCTGAGCTACTGCACAACGGTACTTCTTATACCGAGCCAACAGATATTGCAAATATACTGGCGGACAGATTCAGTGCTAACTTTACCCCTCTCACCCCCCCCCCCAAGGACCAATCACAATACCAGTAGACTGCCAGGCACCCAGTATTACTGCTGCACAGGTTAAAACAGCACTGTCCAAAGCCAGGAATACAGCTTCTATGGGAGCTGACAGTATCCCTGGCTGTGTTCTACATGAACTACAGAGTGAACTGGCACGTCCACTGTGTGCCCTGTTCAATCACAGCCTCACCTCAGGCTTTGTCCCTACCAAATGGTGCACTGCTACAGTGATCCCTCTCCAAAAAGGAGTAGCAAATACAGACCCCGGGAGCTATCACCCCATTAGCCTGAATCTGATATTCAAAGCTATGGAACGCATCATCATAGACCTAATAAACAAGGATATAGGGAATCTCCAAACTATAGACCCTACACAGTTTGGTTTTGTGAAGGGTAGATCATGCCTGCTCAATTTGGTTGACTTCTTTGAGCCAGTCACCGGGGCTGTGGATGATGGTAAGGAGGTTCATACAGCCTGCCTAGGTCTGGTCAAGACCTTTGATACCACTTCCCACTCAGGAATCATAGAAAAACTTACTAAGCCAGGCATCAACCCCTATATCACTAGGTGGGTTGCAAACTGGCTCACAGATAGAACCCACAATGTGAAAGTAGCTGACCAGTCACAAGTGGAGTCCCACAGGGTTCGGTCCTGGGTCCTCTGCTGTTTGGTATCTACTTCTCTGAAGTCGAGGCCAACACAAAGGGACTCTGGCTGACAAAGTTCGCAGATGATTGCAAGTGTGATGTTGACATCCTACAAAAAGGCCTCAATGAGACCAATGACTGGTGTCAGAACCATGGCCTTCAGCTCAATGCGAAAAAATGTGTCTTCATCCCCCTTTGGGAAAAACCCGGTTCCTTTAAATTACCACATTGATGGTAGTCCACTGAACACAGAAGGCGTTATAAGAGATCTGGGAACACACGTTGACAGCAACCTCTCTTTTGACCACCACGTTATCACTGTGGTCAGAAAGTCCTTCTATGTGGCACATCTCATTACTAAGGGTTTTGCATCCGGGAAGAAAGAGGTCATTGTCTCTATCTACTCTTCCCTCATTAGGCTACTCATCGAGTACAATGCCCCATTTGGCATGTACCTCACTAGACACCTGCAACAACTGGAGAGGCCACAAAAGTACCTCACAAAGAGGATCCTAGGCCTTAAACATGTGTCCTATATGGACAGACTCAAAAAACTCCAACTATTCTCTGTCTCATATCGCCTACTTAGAGGCGATCTCTGCTTGACTTACAAAACCATGTCTGACCCAGCTCTGTTAGAAATGCTACATCTAAAGAAATCCCAATCCCACCACACCACACACTCCAGAGACCTCAACCTCATTACCACAATCAACAGAACTTGCTGGAGGGACAGGTTCATAACCCACAGACTGCCCATACTATGGAAGAGACTTCCCATACATGTCAAGCAGAGCACCTCACTGGCCCTCTTTAAGAAAAAATCTTGATGAGTGGATGGGAAACAGAAAATTCACCCTGGGGATCACTCCAGTAGCTCTACTCAACAGAGGCACTAGAAACTAAGGTTGGGTGGCATGATGCCAGGGTAATCCTATGGGCTAGGCTTGTAAAGGCTCCAGGGCCATTAGCCTAGTACACACCTATGAACCTATGAACCTATGGATATGCTGATGAGTGTTAAAAGTAATTTACTGATAAAAACATGTAGTCCTAAGTAATTCCCTTAGGAAACAACTTCAAGTCAACTGGAGGAGCTTGGAGCTTGAGTATACTTGTAAAGAATGCCAGTTTTTTTTTATAATTTGCCAAACAGCATGACTCATTTCTTTGTCTCTTTCAGAAAAGAAGCTTATTGTCAATACAGATGATAGCCATCTGGGTACTTTCATTGGCAACAAATAGTCCTTTAATCAACAGTAAAGGGATGGTAATATGAGGTGCTAGCAACTTAATAAAGGTGGAAGGGAAGTTGTCCACAGCTAAGCATGCCATTTAAGCTTTAACGTTATTGACTTAAATATAGCATCTAGTCAGACTTGTAGCTATGTGAGTTGGCATTCTGGACAATCTTCCAATTCATGTCATACCTCAACCAGAGTGGAGGAAAAAAGACCTATAGTTTTGAGGGCCTACAAAATAATGTACAAAGGACAAAGAGTTATTATGTTATACACAATAGCTCTTTCAATGAAACACCTTTCAAAACTACAGCAGAAAGTTGTCACATTCCCTAACACATACACATGCACAAACACACGCACATTGCAAGCAAACCATTTAAGCAAATGCAATATTAATACTGGCTGCTTGAATTAATACCAATACTGCACTCACACCCAGATGGACTGTAGCCCAGCAAAGGTTATTTCAACACAGACTTACATGGAACAATCAACACATCTTCTACAGTGCTGACTGTCCCCTAACAGCTTGTGCCAAAGATAGCTGCCTCCTTCACTTTGCTTTAGCTATGGCTTTGAATATAGTAGTTGGAATTTAAATGGGGGGATTCATGTGTTTTCTTTGTAATGAGGCCAATTTGAATTATTTTGTGTGTAAAAAGTTATAACATGTTAGAGAATGCTGTTTTAGAGAATTATGTTATCAGTCACTTTTGCTTAGATGTCACAGAAGTTTATTTTTTTTTTAACTAAGAGATATGTCTTTCCAAAATTTATATGGGTTTGCTTAGGTTTTTGTTTTGGAGGATAGTATAATATGAGTTCCTGGCAGTGTGGTTTAGGTGCTTACATCTCTTTCTTAAACATCTAACAATGCATGAACTGTTTGCTCAGTGCTTTCTTTCATAAGTCTTACATGCTTTATCTTTTTTTCCTGATACAGATTGTTTAATGGCAAGATGACTCCATCACTGCATGTGTTGTTCACATGGACCTGTAGGATGTTACTGAGCTATATCGCAGCATTATCTGTTTTATGTACGGTATTTAATAGCGACCAAATGATCATATCAGTTTGATGGCCAGTACTTTTCTGACTTTTTTGCTAATTCCTATTGGTAACAGTGATATGATTCCTTGAAGTTAAATAAGCAGGGTAAAGTATCTGTCCCCCTGAACTGCTGGTAATTCTTAACAAGAAATAAGATCACAGAATGAATTCACCAGACACCCCTGCCAAAAATACTATAGCCTACCACACTGCCTAGATTCACTACTATGTGACTGCCAAATTATGTCAGTAGTTCAAAAGATAGCACACTTGCCCTTGGTGCTTGTAGATCAGAAGGCTGTGGGTTCTAATCACACATCAGTTTCTTGAATTCATTTTCCAATACTGGTATTCTAGTGCAGCAAAAGGTGGGTGCTACATTCCTGAGTGTGCCATCCTTTAGATGAGACAGTAAACCAAAGTCCCACCTACCTGTAAAAGATTCTACAGACAGAGGGGTGGTTGCTTTATTTACATCTTTCCATATTTACATGCCTTTACACTATTTCCATATTCTTAACTTGTTTCCGATTTTCTAAACGGTAACATATAATCTATTATTTATAATTTTAAAAAATACAAAAATCTGATTTTTAAGCAAACATTAACTCTGCCTTAACATTTCTTTGTCTACTTTCCCATTCTTTTCTTCCACAACCATATTTTATTTCATCTAGTACAGCTTCATTTGTCGCTATTTTTACTCTACAATAATCCTTCATTTATTTTCTATAATCTTCAGATTGCTACAAACAATATTCTGTCCCATTTTATAAGTTCAATTTCTTTCTCAGATTTTCCATATAACATCATATCCATTGTTATATACTTTAAATCCTTCCCAGTTATATTCCTTTTTAAAATTTCTTCAAAAGTGCTCATTTTTTATTTTATAAGAACAATGTTTTGTTGTTTCTTCCTCAATACATACAACACATTTTTTTCTTCCAATACCTTAGATTTCATATTATTTTTAAATGGTAATATGGTAATTTAGTCAGGAAACTTCTCCACAGGGAAGCTCCTGATTCACAAAAAATCTCAAACCTTTTCCTTCTACGTTTTATAGCATTTTACAACTTCTTTTAATTCCTCCACAGGATACAATATAGTATTTCTCCATAATACTGTTACATCATACTTTTTGGTTTTCATCACTCTCATTAATTTTATCCTTCCACAAATGAATTTTTTTTGTTTTCATATTCTTTTCATTCTATCTTTTCTTTTTTCTTTTTTTTGTTCAGCTACTTCATTATCCTTCGCATTTTCATACTTCTTCATACTTTACAAATAACATTTCCCCATCATTTACACTTATCTCTTTTACCTTTTTTATTACCCAGTAAACAAATGTGCAGATACTAAAGTACACTACAGGACTTTTTAGATTCAACCGGAAAACAAACACAAAGAAACTACTAAAAAACACAAATAAAAAGCAGCCTATAAACGTACTTAGACACCAAAGGTACAAAACCTTCCCATACTTTATTAATGAAAGAACTGAGGGGTTTCATCCTTACAACCAGGGCTTCATCAAAATTATTTTTTTTAATAAAGTATACATTTATTTCCTTCCCAGTATAATGGGTCAGACTCAAAAGAGTTTCTCTAGATGTGACTTACTGTGGTATATCCCATTTTCACTATAGTCTTCAATAATTTTATGACTAACCTTATCAAAGGCATTTACAATGTCATGTCATTAGCCTTACTTCCTTAACTTCTTTCAAAATCACTTATGTTACTTCTTTTACTATTATTAACATTTCCTTTACCTCTCTCACCTTGGTTCTGAAAACTCCTTTTCCTATAACTTTGCCCAAACATTCTGCATCCATTTTTGTATTATTTTCCTAAAGGCTTTATAATATGTATTCCCTAATGGTTTTACATTTTTATTATATATTTTCTTTCATCTTTTCCAAATAAACTCAATTACTCCACCATAAATCCTTTCATCTCTTACTCTTTTCAATATCCATTCACTTAATATTTTACTGAATATTAATTCCTCATTTCCATTCATCTTTTTGTAACATTCATAACATAATCCCTCTATTTCTGGTGCTGATTCTTCTCTTCCTACTTTTATTGCCTCTTCCTTTGCTCTCACACTAATATCCTTTTCTACAGAATTCTTAATATTTTCTTAACATTTTCAGATGTTTTTTATAATTCACACTTCTTCTCACATTACTTCCTTTTCATGCATTCTACCCACAAACTTTTCCACAATTTCTATTATTTCTCTGTGTTTATACCTAATGTTTCCTTCTTCAGTAAACGTTGCATCATTTCCTCCTTCTCTTATGTTAATTTCTTTTCCCCATTTAAAAAAGTATATTTAAACAACATATTTTAACTTCTTCCTCTATTTTTCATACATCTTTTCTACTTTTCTTATTCTGTCACTGCATTGTTCTATTTCTTTTTCATGATTTGTTTATAAAGTCATTATATACTTTCTCATTCTTTTGCTTCACTCATTTTCCTACAAGCAAAAATATTTTATTGTACATTTCTTTATAAACTCTCCATCAATTTATATACTTGGCTGAGAGCAACTGAGAGTAAAGCAGCCAATCACATTTTGAGACTTTGCAACATTTGCTTCAGATCTGAAGAAGCTTTTATTTACAGGGCAAAACTACTCACCTGGTTATTTTATTCTTGAACATTACAGTTTATTTTTTTAATCAAAGTATTTTACATATTTTACTAGGTATGGAAAGTTAATACTACTCAAGTACTCTTGAATAAAGTGAAAAGTTTAGCTGGAAGAAAACAACTGCATGGATTGCTTTGCCAATTTGTAGTGGCGCCACAATTTTATAGAGATTCTTTAATTGTTTGCTATCAGAGAAAATTAAAGCTTAATGTCACATGGGCCTTATTTACTACTGAATAAAACATGTATTATTTAGTGCGGTTAGAAGAATAGTTACCATTTCTCTTGTTTCTGTATGAAGACAGGAGCTGTTTGGTGGCATATTGGCTTGGGGCACACAAGAAGGACAATTATTTCTGTTTGCGCCATTAATCCCTTTAACAGTGGGGGCAAAAGGAGTGATGACAATTAAGAACAAAGTCAAATATTTTTCTTTTCATCAGGGATAGACTGTCGAGCAGGGGAATAACTGGAGGTTGACTACTCATGTTTTCTTCTAAGACACAAAGTGTGAGCCAATTTATTTAGTTTTCTTTCTTTGCTTTATATATTAATGCTGTTTCCTCCTTTTCTTCTCTTGTTTTGCATCAGCTATTTTATTTTAAGATTTTTCTTTTTCTTTTTTTTCATAGTTCTAAGTAATGGCAAAAACAAACCTTGCATTTCTTTCTGTAAGGCCTAGGAAGGCTAGATTAATTGCCTCTGAAGTGTGAAAGGAAATAGAAACTTATTTTACAGTATCAAGTAACATCAGTTCGCAGACATGTTGGAACATACTGCTTTATGAGTTGACTTGATTACTTTTACATTAGAACATGTATGTACTTTTGTATGTTTTCTTACTTTGTTGCAATACAGTTTTCCATTTCTTTGAATTTAAACAGCTCTAGGACACAGCAGAAAGCAACCATTACATTTCTTTTTTGTGAAGTTTACTGGAGGTTAACTGCTGAGAAGACTCAAACTATTTTGGGGGTAGCAAAGAAAATCACTTCAAGATTTGCATAACAGAGCTGTCAGAAAACACTGCTGTGTGAATAAATGATTTTCTGATTTTTATGCTAACATTATGATTTCCATACTTCCTTTTCCTTTTTTATTTTAGGTTGAAAACTTTAAGCTAAGGCAGAAGGTAAAGCCTGTGTATCTTTTCAAGAGGTCTATAGGAAATAAACTGCGTGTGAATTTTGGGAAGAGTTTTTTTTCTATGTATTTAAGGAAAAAAGACATTTCAAATCAATGTTTTCTTGAGATGGTTGCCAGTACAGTCTAACAGACTGCTGTATGAGTAAGCATGATATTTATTGAGGGGTATACACTTACATTGTTTTCATCATGTTTTCAACTTGTTTTATTGCAATTTTATTTTATTTAAATGTATACTTCTTTTTGTGTGACACAGGAGAGATTAAGTGCTTGTGAGTTTTAAAAGGAGCGAGAAACATTTTTTTTGCATAAAGTAACAAGTCAAACTGGTCTAAATTTTTTTTCAGTCAGCAATAAAACCAGACTACATTGAAAGTAAATCTGATTTCCCCACCTCATTCACTATGTTCTTGTTATATTCCTAACTCAGTATCTCTTAAGTTGTTCACCCTTTATGTTAATGTAACTTTAAAATGTCCTCACACTCCAATCTCAATCACTTCTACCAGTGATCAATAAACATGGCATACAGAGATTAAGCCAACAAAGCACCCTGAATCACTGCTAGATAAGGCACACTGTTTATTAAGCCGAACAGATCACTAAAACACACACAGTTGTGTGTGTTTTAGTGATCTGTTCGGCTTAATAAACAGTGTGCCTTATCTAGCAGTGATTCAGGGTGCTTTGTTGGTTTATCAGTTCGCTTGCATCCTCCGTTTTTTGGATACAGAGATTAAGCCCTGACTATTCTACAGATGACCTGAGTCCAAACAGTTTCCCTGGAACCTGTAAGAGCTGGATGGGGAGGATGGGAATGAGCAGTCACTGGCGGCTCACCTGTCATGAGGTAAAGAGAAGACTTTGACTAACCAAAAAGGTGACAGTGAGAGCATTAGGTGTTATCCAATGAAGTTTGAGCCTGGTGACTCCATGCAATCTCTGTGCATCTCCAACTGGCAGCAAAAGAGAACTATGATAGAACTCAGAGGAGTTGCTGAGGGGGAAGAGAGTAGGCCACCCACCAGGACCACCAAACTGGCCTGTTGTCTACTACCTGACACTCACCTGAGAACACAAAGCTAATTAGGACACGTGAGCAGGTATGAATGGGCTTAAGAGCTCACACCTAGCTTGGGAATGCCCTGTTTCCATATCCTTGGAATGAATGGGCCAAGTGAGTGTTGGTAGTGGAACCAGTAGACAAAGTCTGGGGAAGAACAATAAATCAAAAAATACATAAATAAATAAACTATATTGTGAAGGCCGACTCCATAAATTTAAGTTACCCTCCCATTCATATATTTTTGCCCACTAGCTATGCATGTCAATGCCAACAGATCTAAACCTTTTCACTGCTTACATTTAAAATCTGTAGTTATTAACAGAATCCATTCCCTACAAAGTAGCTATAAACAGATAAAAAAGAACAGATTCTTTCTTTCAAAACAAAACTTACTATTTATTATAAAACTTCCCAATTTATTGGCCCTTCAACAGAGGTACAATCTAAGTTTTGATTAGCAGTACACATTTCTCTGATTTGTTCTGATTTTTACTTTTAAATAAGAAAGCTGCTACTTTAAACTAGATATTGAGACATTGCATGAACTATCTTTCAAAACTAACAGTTGATAGTCATCTCTCACAGAGCTCTCACAGAGGAAAACCTGCATCATACTCAAAGTAAATGTATAGATGCAAAGATCTTAAAATGTCTGTGAGATCTGTCTGTATATTCAGAATAGGGAGGCAAAACTCTCACTGGCAGCCACACCCTCTGACTACTTGCACATACCTACTCCTTTGTATACAGATGGTCCAAAGAATAAACGCATAAAACTCTTACATGTACCTCAAAATGTCATAAATTCAATAAATTTACTGTGTTTTCCTGCTATCTGTTACTGTCTTGAAAAAAAAAAAAAAAAAAAAAAAGAATATATATATATATATCCATGTTTGCCGCCTTTTCTGAGCTAGAATAGTCCTGAATTCAGGTTTTGCCGTTTTGGGCTAATTCCTAGCTCTTTCAAGTCCCCTGCTTAAAAACCCACTTTGGCGTGGTTTTTGCACTTGTTCCGACTCAGCCAAGCTCCTCGTGGTCCTGCAGAGTGGTGCTAACAGCAGAGAGATGAAAAAAGAGTGACTGCTACCTGATTTACGTATTCTTTGCTACCTTTACATTAGCGACTGCATTTTCTCACCAAAAAGTGAGTTTGTAACTGCTGTACTACTTAATTAAGCTTGCTATTGCATTTGTGCTTACCTGCACTTTAAAGTCATTGTTTGTTGTTTAATTTAACTGTTGATGCTGCCCATTCAAGTGCGCTAGCCTGTGCAAAGCATTTACTGTGTTTTCCTGCTATCTGTTACTGTCTTGAAAAAAAAAAAAAAAAAAATATATATATATATATATATATATATATATATATATATATATATATATATATATATATATATATATATATATATATATATATCCTTGTTTCCCACCTTTTCTGAGCTAGAATAGTCCAGAATTCAGGTTTTGCTGTATTCTGGACTTTAGTGCAAGTTCCTGTGTTGCCCATATCCTTACTTGGATAGGAGGAAGCTTCACTGTTCACCAGTGAGAGTGGGGAGCTTTGAGCAGCCTATCTGTCCCTGGAGGAGTGGTCTCAGCCCAGAAACTAGTTGTTTATTGGCCATTTTGGGCTAATTCCTAGCTCTTTCAAGTCCCCTGCTTAAAAATCCACTTTAGTGCAGTCTTGCGTGATTTTGCGCATAGCGCAACATCAGGCAGCGCCGCTTAAACGGGTTTAAACTATTCCCGGCTCCACAAAGTCTGCTCTTCACTTTTCCCCCTTAGAACTGCTCTAAATCTCAAAATAAGCACTCTAGTTTCATTCTAAAGCCCGGCACTTGCTCATATAAGTAATCTTACAGGTAAACACTAATAAACTTAAGCACTACACCCTCTTATACTCCTTTTAAGTACTTGCTCCCTATTGGTCCTTTCCGATCAGTCATTAAGTAGTTCCCTATACTTTTCAGGGATGTCCAAAGGTCAGTTTCAGGTTTACTCCCCAGTCCAGCTGGTGAATCTGGGAATCTTGAGGCAATGTTACAACTGCCTTATGTACACAGACCACTCTCTCCTCCTCCCAACAAGCTCAAACATATGTGAGAGATGCAACTATATAGCCAAACTGGAGGCTGAGCTCTCTTAACCCAGTACTGGCACAGCCGGTCAGGAGGAAAAGGTAATCACACACACCACAAATCCAGTCTCACACAGACCAATCACATCAGCAAACCAAACACATAAACTCACAAAAACATACTCGGAGGCTCTAAACAAAAATCTGCCTAATCAGCAGAGACCTCCAAAGCAGACATCCAATCAACCCCCACCATGCAACAATACACACATAACACATAGCTCACAAAGCCAGTGTGCATCACAGTCACAGCTCTTAAGGCCAAACAACACACTGAATACACTTGTAATAGGTGACTCTATTGTCAGACACACTGATGTCACACTCACCAGACTGAATAAGGAGAAGGTCACTGTAAGCTGCCTGTTGGGTGCCAGGATCCGCCACATAACACATGCACTCAGGTCACTCCAAAGCAAGTACAAATATGACTCCGTCATTGTCCATGCTGGTGTGAATGACCTGAGACGTACCTCCCTGGACTACATGAAAAGAGACATAGAGGAGCTCTCTGATCATGTAGCCCAGGCCGGTATGACCCTGACCTTGAGTAGCATCTTGCCCTCACCAAGAATGATGCCACAGTATAAAGACAAAATGATCAATTTTAACAATTGGCTAAAGTATTGGTGTCATTCAAAGGGGATCCAGTGTCTGTCAGCCTGGGATGACATGCTCGACAAGCCACGTTGCTTTGCTAGGGACGGCTTGCACCTGTCACCCCTGGGTTTTCGAATACTGGCAAAGGCTCTTGCCTCCCCCATAGTGCCTATTTTAGGCAAGGTTCAAAAGACAAACCCACCTCCATAGACAACACAAAGAAAAAAAAAACTAAGGGTAATGCTGCTCAACACCAGAAGTCTAAACCTCAAGAAGCAAGCACTCGAGACTCTCCTCAGTATGGAGAATATCGATATCTGTGCAGTAACAGAAACCTGGTTCAAGTATCCTGAAAGCACTCCAGCACTACCAGGTTATACTTCATACCATGCTTTTCGGCCACAAAACTCGGACTGAACCACAAAAGGAGGGGGAGTATCCATATTCATCAAAGATACCCACGCCTCCAGGTTAGTGGCACTGCACGAAGCATCAGAGACCATCCTTGTGCAACTAACAGTGGGCAAAACTGCCTTTCAGTTTGTAGCCTGCTACAGACCACCCTTCCAAACACAGGAACCCCACTCGGCTTTCCTGAGAACACTGGAAAATATGAAGGTCTCTCCAAACACCATTATATTGGGTGACTTCAACTACCCAAACATTGATTGGGAAAACTACTCAAGCCCAAACACCCTCGCCCAACGGTTCCTTGAATTTATAAACTCAAATGCTATGGAACAACTGGTCACCACTCCCACAAGAGAGGAAAACATATTGGACCTGGTCATCACCAACATGGGGTCTCTATGTTCCACACCAGAGGGGTATACCCCTCATTGGTAAGTTCAGACTATAAATTAATCTCACTGGACATCCATATTCCATCCCCACCCCCAGCCAAGGAAACCACGGTGAAAAACTTCTCAAAAGCAAACTTCACGCTCCTCAAAACTGAGGTGGAATCCTTCAAAGGCCCCGGGCCAGTGGAAACTACGGCCCAAAACGCAGAATCCTTTACAAAAGCATTCTATGGACACCTACAGGAATGCATGGAGCATGCTATCCCAAGTAAAACTAAGACTCACTCCTCCAAAGGCAGGAGATCTGTCTGGTGGACCCCAGCCATAAATAAGCTATATAACAGAAGGAGGAAGCTACTATATGATAGAGCAAAATCCCTAAAAGGGAAGGCGTCTCTGATCAGTACTAGCAATAAACTATGATCCCTCATAAAATCATTGAAGGCCAGCGTCAAAAGAAAAATTGCACAAGACACTAAAGATAATCACAAGGCCTTCTTTAGTTATGTCAGGAACCTGGGAGGCAACTCCCAGATATGCTCTGAGTTATTGCAAAATGACAAAAAATACACTGAACCCACAGACATTGTCAACATCCTGGCAGAAAGGTTCAGTTCAAACCCCCCCCTTCCCCTCCAAAAGAGCAAATGTCTATCCCAACAGAATGTAGCCTCCCTGTGATCACAGATGCACAGGTGAGAGCTGCCCTCTCCAAAGCAAAAAACACATCAATGGGACAAGACGGTGTCCCAGGCTGCGTCTTACATGGGCTCCAAGAAGAACTAAACCCTCACATAAAAACACTGTTCAATCTCAGCCTTACTACAAGATATGCACCCAAGGAATGGCGTATAGCAACAGTGGTCCCACTCCACAAAGGTGGTGCCACAACGGACCCCAGAAACTATCGCCCTATAAGCCTGATTACCCTGGTCTGCAAGGCTATGGAGCGTATCATCATGGAAATCATAAACAAAGACATTGGGAACCTCCAGACACTGGATCCCACCCAATTCGGCTTTGTTAAGGGCAGATCTTGCCTCATAAACCTGGTCGACTTCTTTGAAACTGTTACTAAAGCCATAGATGAAGGAAAGGTAGTCCACACAGCCTACCTGGACCTCGCAAAAGCCTTAGACACAATACCCCACTCTGGCATAATAAATAAGCTCACCAGCTTAAATATCAACCCCTATGTCACAAGATGGGTTGCAAACTGGCTCAGGGATAGAACCCACATGGTCAGAATTGCAGGTGCCATGTCAGACTCTAAACCAGTTACAAGTGGCATCCCACAAGGCTCAGTCCTGGGACCTCTCTTGTTCGGTATATATTTCTCCGAGGTACAGGCTAACACGGGTGGACTATGGCTGACAACGTTCGCAGATGACTGCAACCTGGGTGCCATATTCGACTCTCCGGCTGACATGAGTATCCTCCAAAAGGATCTCACAGAGACGAATAACTGGTGCCAGAGCCATGGCTTAAAGCTAAATGCCAAAAAGTGCATTGTCATCCCCTTTGGGAAAAACAAACTGCCCACAAATTACCACATAGGTGGTAATCCATTAAGTACGGAAGAAGTAATTAGGAACTCGGGGACCAAAGTAGATAGTAATATCTCCTTTGACAATCACGTTGCCAAAGTAGTTAGAAAGACCTTCTATATAGCCCACCTTACCATGAAAGGGTTCACATCTAGATCAAGAGAGGTCATTGTGCCTCTCTACTCATCACTTATCAGGCCCATAATTGAATACAATACCCCATTTGGGATGTACCTTACCCAACACCTGCAGCAACTGGAAAGACCCCAAAAGTACCTCACCAAGAGGATCAAGGGACTCAAACAGATGCTCTATGCAGTTCGGCTAAAGAAACTCCAGCTCTACTCAGTTGCCTACCGCCTACTCAGAGGCGATCTGTGTCTGACGTATAAAGTCAGGTCCAACCCTGAATTAATGGACATGCTCCACCTCAAGAAATCCAAATCCCTTAGAGCTACATGCTCCAGGGACTTGAACCTCAGCATAGAAATAAATAGGACATGCTGGAGAGACAGATTCATATCCCAGAGGCTCCCCTCACTCTGGAACAAAATCCCAATCCATGTTAGGCAGAGCCCCTCACTGACCCTATTCAAGAGAAATATTGACGAGTGGATGGGAGATCGTAAGTTTACCCCTGGGATCTCTTTTGTGTCCTTGCCAGGCACAGGTACAGTAAACTAACCTTAATATTGCTACCTTCTGTGACCTACTATACAGAGGCACAGTCAACTAATCTAAAAGGGTGGCGAAAGCCAAACACACTCTGGCTAGGCTTATAAGTGCCCTAGGGCAGACAGCCTAGTATCAACCTATGAACCTATGAACCTAAAACCACAACTCACAAATATCACACTGCTGTAAATCATATATACACAGTAGCATGATAGAGCAGCAAGGAAATCCCATAATAACAAAATGCCCAGGATTAAAACTGAACCAAGCCACATTTAAAAACTTATAAGTCAGATGCTGCAAAAAACTTTTAAAATGTCCTGGTCACTGAAAAATAGACACAAAGCTCGCTTATTAACTTTGAAGGAGTTTATGACACTATAACTACCAAAGACATAAGTAGATTAGAAATGCTAATGGTAATTATGACAATATCTTTATTCAAACAGCACTCAACAATTTCAGGAGGATTTTACTCTTAGGTATGCAACAGGATTTGCTGGGATTACCAAACAACATTCTGCAAGTACTGGAAAAATACATTGCTTCATGCTTACACAAAATATACTAACTGATAACTAAAAAAAAAAAAAAAACATTATTTGACAGCTCTGTTTTTAAACCCCTTCAAATTAAAAAAATAAATAAATAAAAATGAAAAGCGTTCCTAAGTGCCAGAAGTCTCAGCACTGAAAAGTATGGATGCCGATATCTGTACTCTACAAAATAAGTTTTAAAGCTATGAAATGCTTACTATAAATTCCAATGTATACCTCAAAGGTTCACTGGTTCAAAGTTAATACTAGGCAGGTATCTAAAGGTCCATTAAAAAGCTCAGTCAAAATAACTCAAAAGACTAGCAAATGCATTAATATCTTGTAAATTAGTCAATGCCTGACATGCAAGGGAAGTTTAATCCATAGATATATGGAATACGTCAAGTAACAAATCTATTGTGCAGCAGGATCAATTTTTGTGACGATGAAAGTAAAAATCTTTGATGTGGATATTCATGGCATTACTAGGTTTCTGACTGTGAAGGGTACCTAACATGACAGGATATTTCATTTCATGGAATTTTAAACAAAGGCTACCATACAGGAGTCTGTATGAGTCTCAGTACATTGAGAGGGCTTTCAGTCTGTTTGAATAATTTGGGCTAATTAGTCATGTCATTTTCTTAGTTAAAAAAATTGTGGCCTATCACACCAGGGAAGATATTTTGAGGGATACATTCCAAGGCAATTTTTATATTTAGTGATGGATCTAATGAGGGCTGGATAGAAAGGGAGTTTAACTTCTTTGGTTCTACTGGAAATGCCCTTAGATATTAACTGGACAAGGAAGAATGATTTTCTAACTATGCTTGGCACATGGTAGCCAAAAGATAGCTTAATATTGATATCTGTACCTTGATCTGTACCTATCACCTTGGGTTCTAGTTCTCTAATGCCAATTTCTTATAATCAGAAATGTTCTTCCTATGTCAAGATTGTAAATATACCTTTCTTTATTGTAAATAACCTAGTATTTGTATTAAGCATATGTTGTGAACTTGTATCCAGCTTTTTACTTGTATCATAAATCTTTACTGCATTTTGCTTGTTGGAGCTTTTCTCCCCGGGCCTCCACTGAAAATGGGCACACTGGGCCTAGTGGACTTTCCCGGTCAACAAACTGGAAATAAATAAATAAATAAAATCTCCAATAAGTGTATCAGCTTTAAGTGGTGTGTTAGTTATATTATAAGAACCACGACAGTTGTGCTTACTAAATAAGGCTACACTATACTTTTCAGAAATTAGTCTAAACACATGGTCAGTGCACCAGATAGGAGTTGGCTTGATCCAGTTCTTGTTGGAACTATCAGGGCATGGGTAGAGCACTTAACAACAGCTTCAGTCAACTGCAAACTTGGTCAGCACCAGGCCTTTGACATTAAAGCTTGCACACTGGACAAATATATGCCAAAGAGGAAGTGGCCCAGCACCATGAATTGAGATATAGCACTAGCGGCATTTTTTGAGAGGAAGATGTACCACCATTCACTGCATGGGATCTGTCAGTCAGGAAATTAGTTATCCATTAAGCTGGATCCACTTTTAAATAATACTTTTCAATACTTCATATCTGATGGTATAAGGGTGGTATCTCAATATCTGGTAAAGAATTCCAGAAAATCAGAAACTTAATGAACAGCTCTGGACTAGAAATTGCTTGCACAATAAGAATATCAGTTTTTTCTTAAAATAGCATTGTAGAAGTCTATCTTGTACCACCTATGTTCCCAAATCACAGTGACAATTTCCTGACCAAACCTCAGGATGTGAAAATAAATTAGAATAATTCTTTATGGACTACCAAACAATGACTGTGTACATTTCTCATAATAAGAAACATGATTACATATTAATCAACTGGGGATCAAATAGCCTGAAACACAACAAAGGATGGTAGTATCTTGATATCATACTGACAAACCAAGATAAATTTTTCCTCTCCATCACTGCACCCATGGTTATTCCTCCTCCATTGATTTATTAATCAAATATTACAGATCTAAAGATCCAGTTTGATCTGAAAAATTGAAATCAATAGAAATGTATTAATTACCTAAAAAAACTGAGAAGGAAAAATTGTGAACATAATATATTACTAATAAGTAATGAAGTAATTATTTGGTTGTAGGATATATAGAGTGTACTTACAAAATATACATACTTTGCAGTAAAAATTAAATATTTCACACTACTACATAGTCAGCGGGAAACATCCCTTATGTAACTATAGATAAAATACAAATAAAACTTAAAATTCAAGTTCCATGGGGCAAGACAGTATACCTACTGGTGTTCTACAGGATAACTTAATTAGCACCCTGTAATTCATGCTAAACATAATGTTACTAGAGACACATTCCTGATCTATGGAGACAGGCTATAGTGGCACCAATTCATAAAGATGGACAAAGTGGTAGATTGTGGGGAAGAGTCAAATCAGACAAACAATTTTAGACCTACCAGCCTGACAACTATTCTATGAAAAAAAAGCACCACAAAAACTAGTAATAAAAGTACTAGGAAGAAGCAAAGGGTAAATCAAGCAGCAGGCACTACATTTTGAATGACTCAAGCACTTTCATCTGTATTTATTAAAACAAACTTCTTCAGACAACAAAAGCAAAGTAAAGAACACAGTTTAAATAACCTTCCATTAGATCATGTGACCCAAAAGGAAATTACATCACTGAGACAAATCTTTAGAAACAACACCATCTTGTGGTTCAACATCTGACCTACAACTAAATATTCATAAAAAATAGCTGACTACCATAAAGTATGATAGGAGAGAAAACACATTAAATTGAAATATAACCATAAAAAACATCACATATAAACACTTAAAACCAAAAATATTATCCATCCAGTGCATTCAACTTTCATAAGCACTGGAATGAACATATATCATTCAACCCTGGAAAGCTATAAGCATTTAATCGAACTTAAGCTCACAGTATTCTAACAGAACTTATCTAAAATGATAGACATGATCTATTTCTCTTGACATGGAAGACTGTCAGCACAGAGGATTAAGACTATAACAAGTAAAACCTGTTAGTCTGGCAACTAGCACAAATGATTAAGGCTCTAAACTGTTATTAGCCTGCTTCCTATAGTAAAAGTACAGGGTTCGAGTCCTTCTGCCACCATTTGCTTACTGTGTGATCCTGAGCAATTCACTTAGACATTGCTCCTCGGTTGCCCTTGAAAAAGGACAATTTTGTCCAGTTGGCTTACCTGGTTAACATATAAATATATATATATATATATATATATATATATATATATATATATATATATATATATATATATATATAGATATAGATATATAAAAACACACACACACACACACACACATACATACAAGCTGTTTGTTTCCTGTAGTCCACTGTTTGATGCCCTCTGCCACCTTTTACCTACTGTGTAATTCTAAGCATGTCATTTAATGAGAGAGTGCTCTGAGGACAACAGAGACATTGGGCTAGGCTCCTCAGTGGTCTCTGGGGCTGCTTGCCTAGTAAGTACCTATGAACCTTAAAGAATGTGTTTATTACGATGAGAGTTTACCTTATGAGTCTTGTAGCACTGTACGAGGATGTAGCAGCAGCTCCTAATATAGGACTGTCAATCTATACTGCTTAACCTGACCTAACTAATACATTCAGTATTGTTCTCTATAAGAAAATAATTGGCAAATTAAATACACTGAAGGCAGTTCATTGTGTAAAACAACAGTTAAATAACAGGACATAAATCAGGATCAGTGTTAACATGCATGTCAATGTAGGCTTCCAACAGCATTCTACAGGGCTCTGTACTGATATCATTTTCTTTAGCACTACTTTTCCCAGGTTCAAAATGGAAAGACAGGCTCTCGGTAACTAAACAGACTGATAATGGCAAAGGATAATACAAAGCCTTCAGTAAAAGGTGGGCTACAAAAATGATATACCTTTTGCAGTAGTAATGCCCTCATTTTTAATGTCACTAAATATAGCATCATGAGAATTGGGGTCGGGGTGCCTGTGACCTGAGGCCACACTGTTGACTTGCTGCAGTAGGGCTCTGGGTCTGACATGGCTTAAATGGAGTGTAGCTGTAAAAGTATGACCTGGATGAAGTCTGCTAGGGAGGTGCCCTGCCAGTGGAGCATTGGTATCCTCATCATTCATAATAAGGGGTGTCAGAGTATTGTATACTTCCTGACACAGGTGAAGACTGTGCATCTTGTGATGGCCCCTACACAGCTACCCTGGGTAGGTGTCATACCTTGACGATGATTAGGTATTCTCAGTCAGGACAGTGATGGTGGCACTGCAAGCCAACATATAGAGGTAGACATGGAAGTCATGTGTGCCACCATGGACCTCATAAGACCAGTCATTATTGTGCCAAAGTCCTCATTGTGCTACTGCATCCTCATAAATGCCATGCACCATAAGTCACCTCCATGATGTACTGATAGTAGACTGGGCCTGGGCAATAATCTGACACATCTGCTTATTGACCCTGAGTGCTGCCTACAAATCAGGGACCAAATAAGATATTATTGTACAAGGCCAAACATTCTTAGTAAGTTAGGGAAAAACAGCTGATCACACACTTGCAGATTAGTGTACACCATCTATAAGTATGTATAAGTCTGGAAAGAGCTGCTATTTTCTTCAAACACTGCTGCCAAGAACTGTAAAATAATTTCATACAAAATGGCAGAATATTCTCTTTACTTTGCAACTTTATCTCTCTCTGCACAGTGTACACAGCCACCAAAAGCTCAGCACTGTTCGCTGGATCCAATAAAGGCTGACACAATACAATAGAAATATCCAATATCAAGACCTCAACAGGATTTTGAATCCGAATATATTTAATATAACAAAAAGCAAAAATTACCAAGATTAAGTGCTTTCATTCCTTACAGGGAACTTCATCAGAATAACACTTTGCTCTAAAATTACAAGTTAAATACCTTCCTTAATTTTCTAACAATTATGCAATTACCTATTAACTTGTAATTTCACACCATATCATTTAAAACTGAAACCAATGCCAATTTAAAATACTGTAAAAATGTAAACTTAAAATGTGTTTGTTGTACATAACTGCTATTGTATTTTTCTTTTTATACTTTTAATGTTTTAATGTTTGAGAAACTGTTCTTGCTTCAGGAAGGTCTTTGTCTCAGAGTGCATGGCGTATTTATTTGGGATGCTGGATAGTTCTTCTGTGTCAGGTGAAAGTGATGATAGCAAGTACTGTAATATGCCAACTGCATTTATTGCGGAGTCCAGCAGGGATCCATTACGTGACAGAGTTATGCCAAGCCATCTCAGGGTGCCTGCATACTACTTGGTGTGCCCTCGTGTATATCACAGCCATATATTTCCATAAGGCTGTTAACTTATGTACAGGAAACTCACATTTTTTATTGTCTGAGAATGAGATAATGGGACATATGTATTGGACTGTAGATTTAAAGGTTAGTCTGGCATCTTACTAAAGTGTGCTAACCAAATCCTAACACTGCCTCAGCCTGTAACCCTTAATCTGCACCTTACCTTAGAAAAAATCCTTTCCATAACACTACCACTACATACAACAGGCCCAGACACTAAAACATGCACCAAAAAATGCATACAACACAAAAGCTACAGTCTTACCTAAGCCTTGCCCGTCAATACAAACACACACCCCAACCATTACATCAATCCACTTACCTCTGTCTACTTTCTGAACTGTCAGTATTTTAACTGCACCCATATATCTCACATACAAATATATATATATATATATATATATATATATATATACATACATATATAAGTACACTGGCATGCACATACAAGGTGTGTGTGTGTGTGTGTGTGTGTGTGTGTGTGTGTGTGTGGCTGTGTGTGTTTCTGTGTGTGTGTGTGTGTGTGTGTGTGTGTGTGTGTGTGTGTGTGTGTGTGTGTGTGTGTGTGTGTGTGTGTGTGTGTGTGTGTGTGTGTGTGTGTGTGTGTGTGTGTGTGTGTGTGTATATACATATATATATATATATATATATGTATGCTATATGTTTACACACACACAAACACACACACACACACACACATATATAGATATATATATATATATATATATATATATATATATATATATATATATATATATATACACATATATATATACACATACACATATGGGTCTATATTTAGTTAGGGGGTGTGGGGAGCAAAGCCCCCCCCCCATATTGGTGGGCTTAATTTCCTTTGGGTTTAATTTTGGGTTTTTTTGGGCCAATTGATTACTTACCTGGAGTTGGAAGTTGGTTTTCTGGGACATCAGTTTTCTGTGGTTGTTGGCATTCTCGTCTCAGCATTTTAAAAGTAGACCCATATACACACACACACACACACACACACACACATATATATATATATATATATATATATATATATATATATATATATATACATATTTATATGTATATGGGTCTCAGACATTTGCTCGAATGGGCAAAAGTCTGAAACCCAAACAGGCGGGCATACTTACGCGAAAGTGCTTTTCACCGAAGAAGCACTTTCGCATAAGTATGCCTGTTGCCGAGGCCGTACTACGGTGCGATAAGGGAAAATTTCCTTTTCCCCACTGTAGTGCGGTCTCGGAGGGTGAATATTAAAGTAGGGGGGTGTGGGGTTTTTTTTTGTAACATGCTTTAACGAAAGTGCGTTTTCGATAAAAGCACTTTCGTTAAAGTGTGTTCGGTTGTTATGGATTTGGACGTTTTCTCATTTGAGGAAAAGTCCTTGATCCACACACACATATATATATATATATATATATATATATATATATATATATATATATATATGCACATACACATCCATTTCTTCAGTAAAACACATAAAGGGCAAGATTATCAAAGTGCTCAACAGGTGTCTCAACTGTTGCCCACCCCTGGGCAGGATGATGAGGCTGTGGCACCTCACTGGGGGGAGATCTAATTCTCTCTCTGGCAAGTAGCATGGCCTTATTGCCCAAGGTGTCCCAGCTGGGGCATGAGCAGGTGATGGAGGCCACAGTTGAGAAAGCATTGGAAGGCACAAGACCAAGATCAATTGTTTCTTGGGAGTAATTGGAGATTCATGGACCTGGCTGACCCTGATTGTCAGCACGCCAGAAGAAGCTGTGGCTCAGAACAGTGGCTGCTCTGATCTAGCAGCTAGTGATGGATCACAGTATTATTCCTCTGGGCTGGGCTGGCAGATTTTATGTTGTGTGTCTACATCATCCTGTGCCCTGATTGGTGTATCCCCTTCCTCATGTGTCACACCCTTTTAAACTCGATATGTTCAACCCTGCCCATCACTGTTCGTCTGCATCTGCTTGTCTCTGTCCATCCCATGTCTCTCCATCCTGGTGTGTGCCACAGCAGAATGACCTACCATCCTTTCTGTCCATTCTTTTCCTGTCATCCTTCTCACTCTTCCCTTCTATATCAGTAAAGAAAAGGGGATCCTATCCTGCCAAAAAATGATTACCCCACCCCTTCACCATCCCAAATACTCCCGCATGTTGTTCTTCTGTGTGTCCCGCTACTTGCTTCCTTCCTTTTCCCTTCTTTTCTATACACCCATTTCCTCCCCTTTACACATTTTAGATGTTCATGTGTTCGGATACCATAGTAGTGTAGCTGCAGTTAATGTGCTGCTACACATCTTTGTGTGGCCCTTTAAACTACCCTGCCAAGAGATATGCCAGCACTTGCAGTATAGACTTTATATATACTGCTTTATTTAGAAATGCATCAAAGTGTGTAAAGTAGCATCTTCTGTTCCCATAAAATTTACACAAGGAGAAAGGTGTCCTCGACATGGATTGTGTCTTGCATTCCTGTGTATATCTTTCACCACACTGATGGGTCAGCTTCCATATTTATTGCACTGCTCAGGTATGCCCTTGTAACAAACATTTTGCTGAAATATAATATCTTGTAACATTTCCATATTCTTCTACACAGCCCACTCTATGTGCATTGAATATCTTTCTCTTTGCTTCTGAGCTTATCTGCAGCAAGTCCAGATGGGAAGAAATAGTTAATATGTTTTTTTTCTTGCTGTGTGTGTTATATTTTTCTGATTCTGTCTACCAACTCTATGAAGGCATCATCCAGTCAGACAGTCCGACAGGCACTTAAGAAGCAAGAGTAAGGAATATTTTATTTCAGTTGCGCATTTCACCGGCAGCAGAACCCTTTCTAACATACCGGTTTTAGGGTACAGAACTATGGAGTATGTATATATTCTACATAAGCCCATTGACTCTTACCATATGGAATTTTAGAAAGTCCATCTGCCTGACTGAAAGAAAGCACATTATATGTACTTCTTCAGAAAACTACACTGCTAAGAAATCATTACACACAAGGAAAGAATGAGTGTGTGCACAGTCTCCTATTTGTGGCCACAAGGGGTCTGTACTTTGATTAGCAAGGAGTTAGGGTCTGCATTACTACAACATGGGTTTGCACATTGATTAACAAGTGGTTAGTATCTGCACCGGTGAAACAGGAGCCTACACAATGAATAGCAAGGGGTTTGGTCCAGAGGTAGGTTCATAGCCAGGTATAAGGTGAGCTGTCCTTGCAGAACAAGGTGAACTTAGCCATTTTCCCTTTTCATGCTTGCATTAACCTGTACCATCTGGTGTTAGATTGTCCTCAGACAGTTAAGAAATCAAAGAAAGAGCTATTGCCACAAAGCCATTCAATAAGAATGCCTGTAGTAAGCAAAGAGCAGCAAGAAATTACCGCAGCAAATGCTTGTTCATAGGTAAATGCTAGCCTAGCTGCCCTCGCATGCCATTTTAAGCTTAGCCAGTTTTCCTTTTGGTGCACAAATTAACCTAGGCTATGCCATTTGGCTGAAGACTGGCTTTACCCATCCCATAACTGGGATCATACCACAGGTAATTTGAGGGAACCCATACATGGGAAAAAGATTTCAGGAGGTGCATCTCTCCAGTGGTGGCACTGTGGGCCGTCCTGGGGTAAATTTGCTGTTTCCCATCCATAGATCCAAGTTGTGCTTGAAATCGGAGAAGAATGAGCTTTGTTTTATGTGCTGCCATTTTACAAACGGTCGTTGTGCTTGAAAATGGAGAAGAATGAGCTTTGTTTTATGTGGTACCATTTTACAAACAGTCTAACAAAGGTGGCCACTGGCTTGTTATGTGTTATAATATCAAGTTAAACAGAAAGCGCAAAGTACACAAATAATCCAAAAAGTAAATGGAAATACTGGAAGTATGGGAAGAACAGCGTTAATGCTTTTGCTTGTTGTGGATATTTGTATTCTTGTTCCAGTTCGTTATCTTCATTTTGTCAGCGTTTTTTAAGTGGAGTGAGCTAATAAACCTGTGTTTCATCTGAAGACTTCCAGTATTTCCATTTACTTTTTGGATTATATGTGTTATAATATAGTACCAGGAAATGCATTAGTGATTAATAAATGAAAGGAAAACAACAAGAACAAGTGTGGGCACAGTGATGTCTCAGTGACAGGTGACTTCAATTTAGTCCGTGACACTTTCATTTACAGAACAAGCCCCAGAAGCAGTTCTCAGTCCCAGGCAATGCCACTCATAGAGACCCAGCCTGAGCATGTATTAAATTCTGGTGCAAGCTTTCGCATATTTGAGATGTAGTCTCAAACTCTCAGAGGTTTTACAAGCCAAACAATGACAGCATATCCAGTCTTCCCCTACCCTCGCTCCACCACTTCAGGTTCTGAGACAATACTTCATGTGACACAGTACTGATATTACCTGCAACTTTAGGGGGGATTCTTGGGTTTTTAAAGGTGGAATTCTGAAATTTCTGAACAAATGTGAAAACAGCTTGTGACATGTATTGTGCAACACATAACCTGGCTTAGCAGGACAGGAAATGGGGAGTTTCATAACTCTGTGCTTTTACTGCAGTGAAATCATATCTCATAAATACTGATATAAGTTTTCATGCAGGCAAATTTAAGCAATTACCTCAAAACGATTCACCTTGAAAAGATAATGTCAATAATGACATCTAGGAACATTTAAATGGATAGACAACTACTTGAGTGAGTGCCGACTGAGGGTAGAAATCTGGGTGAAAACTTTCACTGATAGAGGAGTTTTTTTTTCTCTCTACTGTTGTGTGACCTCAGAGTAGGTTTATATAAGTTTGGGAAGTATTGGGGGGGGGGGTCCATTATATAGGGTGAGCATGGAGAAGTGTGAGGGTGCATGGGGGCCTTGCTCCCTGCAGAGGTAACTTTCTTTCAAGGTTCACTCAAAGTTGTTTCATACTTTTTTTTCTATTGACTGCCACTCGATTAAACAGTTGTCAGTCAATCAACTAATTGACATGAATGCATCACAACCTATCTGGATACAAAAAGATAATTTCTGTACAGCAAGTGACTAAAAGAATCTGATCCATTTTGCATCCTGCTGAAGTTTACGTGTACCTGTACTTGATAAAACAAAACAATGATTTTGCACCAAATCCAAGTATTTAATTTCCTAAGCATTTTTACAGCCTGTGTTAAAATATGTATTTAAGAGATGAGTTGAGGGGGTGCAGCCACAACATGGAATAGTATAGGGGTGTTTGCTCTTACCCAATCACTTGCAGATGGAAATCTATGTGCCTATTGGCCCCGTTAGAGTTCAACAAACTTCTTGTCTTAATTTATGTACAGATTTGCTGCTTGTCAAAAAAAACTGTCCCACACTCTACCATGTGATGCAAATTTTGACACAGCCTAAGGTATACATTTATTTATTTTAAGCTGTTTTTGAAATGCAAGAAGGAAAATATATAAAGCCAATGATTAAACACAATGTATAAAAAAACGAATCTGTCACACGTGTAGTGCATAAAACTGAGTTTTCAAACGATGGCTTTACCTCTATCACAGCAAAGACCGTCTCTACTGATTGGTAACAACAATCCTGGCTATGGGCTTTTCTGTTACATATTAGCCTTCTCCAAATGACATCAGAGTGCTGACGATTTACAGTTCAACCTACTTGCCTTAGATGGTAAGATGAGTGCAGCATGGGTAATACATACAGACAGACTGCAAAGTAACAATAAATGCCAGGAAGCTGAGTCAACTCCAATTGTTATGCCACTTCACTTTATTCAGAGGGGTACAGTTCAACATTTACTTCCACTACAGTGAAGAGATAACCATGACTGGCTTTGTTACAATCCTGACTCCACACAAGTGGTAATAATTCCTATTGTGTGCCAGTCTTCAGTCAGAGTAACATTTTCTCCCATCAGAGCTGATGCCTCATTCCAGAATTCCCTTCTTACAACTACACATGGCCCTGTGAGATACAAAGTCACCAATACTGGAAGATGCTAAGCAGATGTTACACATTGCCCTGGCCTGTGCATCCCAGATAATGGTTGGGGCATCAGCTGCCCCAGTGTGTTTCACCACTCCATTTTCCAAATGCAGGCTTCTTCAGGAAGCTTGTTAATGATGGTACCTTGTCTGATACTACTATCTACTTTGCAACCAAAAGTATTGTGCTTCAGCGTGCTGTTGAAGACCCAGCTAATCCATGCACCCAATGGCTCCTCCTCCCTTATGCAGCAAAGAAAAGCAGTAGTTACAAGGGTTGCCAATTCCAGATGATACCTGGTTATACCTACGAAAGTACTGGCCCCTTCCTCACCATGCCATTGGCAACACAAGCAATTTATTTTAAATGCATTATTCAGTTAAACGTTTTCATTAACAACCAAGAAGCAAATCAAACATCCAGTGATTGTATGTATTGTCAATGTGAATTTCATCATCTTTTACATCCACTTACCTATAAGTCTAATTCTTAATTCTTTTTTACTCCTGCTGTGGTGTATACTTTAGTTTTCTTGTAGTGTAACATACACACACATTGAATAAGGTACACGTTATAATTTCTGTCATCTTATCAGCATGACAGCATTCATATCTTTACTCACATAAATGGTTAACACCCAGCATATAAAGTACACATCCGTAAAAGTAAGCATCAGTATTTCTATCAGCTCACATTATGAATATCAATAATGAAGGCCTCTGCGATAAAAATAGGGATGAGAAAGTCATATAAAATCTAGTTCCTGTTTTCATCTGCTTCCAGAATGTTCCAATTTACTGTGGTTGAGCAAAAATAAGTAATAGTTCTACAGACTATCGCAGTAAGACCAGAGAGGAGTGAATTAGCTTAAAACAGAAATTTAGGTTGACACTAAATCAGTCATCATCAACCTCTGATTTAAAAATACCCAGTTCAGAAATGTAGGACTAGATTATCACAAGCAAAATATACTTATGTGATAGGTTCAAATGAGAGACACAAACCATTTTCATTTCCAGTGTAGAGCAGTATAATTATAGATCCCATCTCTGCTGTGAACTAAACATAAACAGCCCTACATTGTGGAAGGTACATTATGCAAATCAATGAAACTCTCAAAACAGTTATTAAATCATAATCACAAATAAATCAAATTAAAAAGGTAACATAAATGACCAAATTAAGAAAATATAGAAAACATGGTGGTTAGTGAATAAAAATCATAAAATAAACATAAAAGAATCAGATGAGGAAACAAATGAGCAATCAAATAAAAAAGGATGAATACCTTAACTCTTCTTTGGTGATTTCCCTTTAATGTGAAAAGAAAAAGTAAAAAAATTCTAATAGCAGAAAAAATATTGCATTCAACTTAAAATATATGAAAAGGTTATGAACAAATTTATTGTTAATGCTTGTACATTTTTTCAGAGAAACAAAAGTAATGTATGGATGCCTACCAGAGTTGATCTTTAGTGTGGGTCGTCTGATGGGATTGAGGTCACAAAGCAGCATTGTGCCACCAGATATCAACTCCATAGAAGACTTCTGAATAATACCATCAATGGACTCCATTAGCCTGGTTATGTGTCAGTAAATGTAAAACCAATGGTTTAAAAAGAAAATCTGTGCCTCTTAAGTTAATTCTTAAGAAACTGGTATTTTCTACATTTAAGTCCAGAAGGTTCTACATGGCGGCATTTCCTCGCTACAGTTCTTTCTTGGGTATTCTCCAATTTCAATCCAAGAATGAAGCAACAGAGAGAGACACAGCAAAACTTAAAAAAAAACTACAAATTCTCATGAAATGGGGGGAACGGGGGAAGAAAAGGAAGGAAGGAACTTTGGTGTACTACCCAATAACCTTTTAAAGTTTACTGTTACAGTAGTTAACTTCTGTCATTTTTCTTTTATGTTCAATGTTACTGCAATTTGCATTTCATAAAGAATAGACATGTTCCAAGTGGTTATTACCAGGATCATCAATACTTGCAAAACCCACTTTGTACAAGTTTAATCCAAAGTTTTGTAAACAGTTAGACAGTCACATAATCAAGGTGAAACAATTTCAGATTATGTCACCTGGCTTGTAATGATAATGGGTTTTTCTGTCCAAACTTAGTAGATAGCAGTAAGGCTACTGAGTGGGCAGCATATTTCTAAAAGTACTTCAGAGAATTAGACATCGGTTTTAGTGGAGAATGATTTTTTCTCAGTTTATCAGTAACTGATGAATTTCCTTCCAGCCACCGTTGCAGTATTCTTAACACATGGGATATAGCCCGCAAGGTGACCCAATGTCTGGTCAGTGTATACCAAAGCTTTCAGATTGCCATAGGGTACACCGTACAACACTAGTACACTCCTCGTGTAGCATAGAGCATAAAAGGGATGTCCGGATGTACCCTCCTCAGAACTTCTTTGCCGCCAGTCTGAATGCCATCCTTTGATCATCAGTCTGATCACCAGAGTCATTGTTGTGTTGCACTGGTGTAACTTGGCTCAGATAAGTGCCCTGTTGGAGTGTTTTTCCTTGTTTTTGGTTGCTTTGTTTACATTTGTGGTTAATGTCATCCAGAAGGGGAAAATGCAATTGTGGGAGACAAATTCCCCATAAGGATCACCACTAGCAGTGTTTGTTTTGTTTAGGGGCTGCTCATGACCATACATCTTGCACTATGTTTTAGCCCTTTGTCCCTAAAATGCTCAGAAGTCACCTTTCCTACCACAAAATTTATCTAGAGAATCAGCATCTTAAACACTTAGCTCAGGGCTCGATGGAAGGTGCTTCGAGGCCTGAAGTACAACTGCCAATGAAGAGGAAGCCCAAGACTGCTAGGCTGGATTCTTTGGCTGCACCTCCCTTATTGGACATCTCTCAGGCTGATGAAGGCCCGGAGGTTTGCCTGGTTCCAGAGTCGGATTCCTCTGATGTGTCAGGTTCAGAGACTGGTATGGATTCAGCTGCTCACATGTTCTTGGAGGCCTTGCAGGCATCTTTCACAGACATCTAAGGGGAACCATGGCTTGTGATTACGGAAGGGGCTAGGGGTATTCTGTAGATTTTAGTGAGGGCGGAAGTGCCGGAGTACAGGCCTCTGTCTGGGCATTCTTCCCTTCATAAGGGAAATGTCCATTTAAAGAAACAGAAAGCAAGGCATTTAGTTCCTGCTCCCAAAGACCCTCTGAGTGAGTAGCAGAATTTTACTCCAGGCCTGTTTAAGGCCCTTATGGCTCTGAAACTACCTCAAGGGGTCTCTGTTCCAGCTCCTCCTTGGTCACTTTCCCCTGCCAAAAGGGTTAGAGATCAGGATTTCTCGGATGAAGAGGTAGATTGTGATGAGGACTCCTTGGCCTACTCCACACAGATTCCTTCTCCTTTAAACTATGGCTTTGAGGAGGAGGGGATTGCTCTCAGGTGTCTGACGTGCAAAAGAGATACTATGAGCTCCTTCAGAAGGATTCCCCTAAACCCTTTGCTATACCTCCTGTTTTGCCTGTGTTTTTGGATGCCTTTTCCTCTGCTTCACAGACTCCAGATTCCCAACCCCCTGCCCCTAAGAAACCTGACGATTTCTATAAGGTGCCAGGGGACTGCAAACATTTATACAAGTGACCTTCTGCTAATCCCTCTGTAGTGTCTGTGGCTTCTGATAAGCTTTCTAAACTACTGCCTTCCACTAAGCTTCTTCCCTGTCATAAGGACAGTAGGACTATGGAAAGACTGGGCAAGAAGATATACACTTCTGCCACCCTTGGCTTCAGAGCCATTAATTATCTGACTCACATGACTAAGTATACTTGCCAACTTTTAGCTGACCTTCCTGATTCTGAGGTTAAGACTTCTGCCTTGTCTCTGTTGGGGGCTTCCTCTCACGTACCTATACATTCCATTAAGTGGAGTTATGATGCAGCAGATGCTTCTTCCAGAGGTGCAGCTTCTGGTTCTGTACTGAGGAGATATTCCTGGCTATGCTTTTGATCTTTGCCTGATGACATTAAGGCGAAGCTGATGGATGCCTCCCTAGATATCAAGGGCTTGTTTGGCACTGTTGCTGTAAATTTGTTCGAGACCCTACAGGAAAAAGGCAAGGAATTGCAGGATCTGAAACATATTTGTGTTTCTCCTGTTCCTAAGTTTCAAAGGAATTATCCTTTTAAGTCAGCCTTTGCTTGTAGGCAGTCTCGACCAAAGAAAAAAAAATTAAGAGTGGAGGTAAAAAGAGTTCCTCCAGGTAAGCTCACTCAGAGTACTCCTGTTTAGAAGTAGCCCTTTCCTGACAAAACAGGGCCTGTCTGACTACCACCCTCTTCCCAGTCACATTCCTCTTTCCCTTTGTCTGTCTCTCTCTTTTCCTCTTTGGTCACACATCACCCAAGACTCTTGGCTCCTCTTCATCATTCGCCTAGGCTACTTCATGGTTTGGAAATCTCTTTTTCCCTTCATGGGCATTCCTCAACCTCCTTAAGACCAGTTACATCTCTTTCTAGAATTTATTCAGGAATTCAGGCTGAAGGTACCATTCAAGAATTCCTCGCTGCCTAAAGAGGGAAGGGATTTTACTCCAGAATGTGTCTGGTTCCAGAAAAAGAAGGCATTTGGAGACCCATTCTAGATGCTTAAAGAGGAAAGGGATTTTACTACAGAATGTCTCTGGTTCCAGGAAAAGAAGGCACTTGGAGACCCATTCTGGACCTCTCTCTCACATAAACACCTTCCTTAAGATGCCTAAATGTTGAATGCTTTCACTTCAAACCTTGTTTCCTCTCCATCTACCTCATGCCTTCCTTGTTTCACTGGATATCAAGGATGCTTACCTCCACATTCCTATTCATTCCCTTTTCAGGAAGTTTTTATGTTTCTCTGTTGCTTCCTTGCATTTTCAGTTCTTTGCTCTGTCCTTTGGGCTTTCTACTGCCCCAAGTGTATTCACCAAATGTCTAGCACCTGTGATTGCTTTTTGCAGACCTTAGGGAATTCAGATTTTCCCGTCTGGATGACCTCCTATTCCAGGCAACCTCACCAGAGGTTTTGTTGCAAAATCTCCAATTTGCCTTTTCTGGGGTTCACTATAAATTTCAAAAAGCCTTCTCTGAGTTCTTCTCAGGATCATGTGTTCCTGGGGTGCATGACACAGACAGTGCCTATGCTGACATCTCTATCTCTTCCAAAGGTTCAGACACTCATTGTTTACTTGCAGAATTTTCTTCTCCTGCCCTCGATTACAGACAGGGAATATTTGAGAGTTTTACAGTTTATGGCACTCACCACTCCCATGCTCCCTCTAGCCAAACTTCACATGAGGACGCTCCAGTGGTTCCTAAAATTAGTGTGGCAACAGCATGCACACACTCTAGATTTTCTAGTTCCTCTTCTACCCTGCCTAAAGAAGGAATTGCAATAGTGGATGCAGCAACTTCCACTAAATCCAGGCCTTCCTGTTCATTCACCTCTCCCAGTACAGGAGTTGTTCACAGATGCCTTAGGTGTGGGATGGGGTGCAGCTCTTGGCTCCCTCAAGGTTCAGGACATTTGGTCTCCTCTTCAACAGAAGAAGCATAATAACATCAGAGAGATGAGGACAGTGCTGATGGCTCTGCAAACTTTTCATCCCCTCTTCTCTCCAGGACCTCTCAAGGTGTTCAAAGACAACATCACAGTCCTTTGATATGTGAACAAGCAGGGGGATGAACTCCTACTTCCTTTGCCGCTTGGCTCCCCTGGTTTGAGATCTTGCAGTGAAACATCAGCTGACCCTTCATGCAGTGTTCATTCCTTCAGATCAAAATTCAGTGGCAGATACTCTGAGCAGGTCCTTGACTCAATCCCATGAATGGGTGCTTCACAGGGATCTATTTCTGGAAATTGTCCACTCATGGGATACTCAAGTAGATCTATTTGTCTCCCCATGAACAAACAGTTTTGTGAAAGGGCCCCAAGTCCTGTGGTGTGGAAGGTGGATGCACTCTCATTCTCATGGAAGGGGATGTTTCTGTATGCCTTCCCTCCCCTTCCTCTTATTCTGAAAGTCCTGCCCAAGATTCAACAGGATTCTACAAAAATCTTGCTGGTGACTCCCTTTTGGCCATGGCAGCACTGATTCCCTCTTCTTTTCCACTTAGCCAAGGGCCATCACCACAACTTACCTCACAGGGTGGCCCTACTCACACAAGACAAAAGATCCCTCATCCATTCTCACTTGTCTACTCTTCAGCTGACTCTGTGGATGACAGGACTTTGATTCCACATAGGCACCTTTTTTCTGAGGATGTGCTTAGGGTCCTGCAGAAGGCCAGGAAGCCAAATACCAGAAAATCTTACTTATTCAAATGGAAGTGGTTTTCTATTTGGTGTCGTTGAAGAAACCTAGATCCACTTACTGCTGTTGTCCTTTGATTCTATCCTAGTTGTGTGAATTGCGCAATGCTGGTTTGGCCTACTCTTCAGTTAAGTTTCATTTATCAGCTATTTCTGCTTTCCTGCCTTTATCTCCACCTTTAGCTTCTACATTTGAAGCTAAACATTTTTTTAAAGTTGTCTTTCATATTAGATCTCCATAGAAGCCTGTTCCCCCTCCCTGGGATCATAATTTTGTCTTGAAGAAATGACCTCAGGCTGCATTTGAGTCTGCTATCTCAGCTTCCTTGCAACATTATTCCTGGAAAACTGTTCTTCTGTTGGCCATTACTTCTGCCAGACAAGTGCCTGAGCATCAGGCTCTTATGGCTTGCCCCCCTTTTCTTATTTTTCATAAGGACACAGTGTCCCTGAGTACTAATGCTTTTTTTATGCCTAAGGTGGTGAATGAGTTGCACTTGAATCAGTCTACTCAATTGCCTACCTTTTCTCTTCTCAACAGTCTTCTAGTGAGAGGATTCTTCACATCTTAGATGTGAATGAACAACTCAGTTTTTACTTATGTAAGAGTAAGACCATTAACAAGTCTGATCAGCTTTTTGTTTCTTTTCACCCTAGGTCTTTAGGGGGTGGCCGTTTCCAAAAAGACTATTTCTTCTTGGATTTCTAAAGCTATTTCTTTTTTGTTATGTTCTTCATGGTAAAAGCCCTCCTCGTCCTGATAAGGCTCATTCCACCAGAGCTGTTGCTTCCTCTGGTGCTTTTTCAAGGGGTTAGACACTAACTCCATCCTTGAAACAGCTACTTGGACTTCAGTGCATACTTTCACCAAACATTACAAGCTGGATGCAATATCTAGAGCTAAGGCTGGTTTTTCAATGGGGATTTTGCATGGTTTCATTGAGAGCTCTGCTGGTCCTTCCTTGGAAGGGCATAGTACAGTTGTGTAAAATCTCACCATAATGGTAAATGTCGTTCTCTTCACTGCTGCAGTATTCACACCCACCATCCATCCCCCTAGTACTTTTCTTTCTTCTGGATGTATTGTTCACATCTTCCTTCCTTGGACTGGAGTTCCTGCTGGGGCTTACAGTTCTGACAGGGTACATCTGGATGCCCCTGTTATGCCCTACACTATGCGAGGAGCATACTAATGACATATGGCGTACCCTATAGCAACCTAAAAGCTTTGGCATACTGGCCAGATGTCAGGTCGCCTTGCGGGCTATATCCCATGTGTTAAAAATGCTTCAGCAGTGAAAACAAGGACATCAATCGTTATTGTAAGATTTTACACAACTGTACTTTATTTAACAAGGCAGAAGAGATGCATGAACCATACGACCATATCACTGATGTGAAGACGTGCACAAACAGAGACAATTTGACAAACAAATTGCTTGAAAAAGGACATTAGAATTGGTGCAAATAAACATCCCAAAAGTACTGCAAAGAATAAGGTATAAGTGACCCAGAAAGAGAGACAAGAACTTTAAAGCCCTTGGAATACAGGAAAAAAAAATAAAAGAATCAAATCACACATTTTATTTCAAGAAAATAATTTCACTGATTGCAGAAGGTATTAAAATGAACTTTAGTTTTACACTCAGAAAAGTGATTAAAAAAAAAGAGTACGCAAGGCCTTAAATTATCTACAAACAGAATAAGCTAAGCGTCATGTCCCAGGCCGAGTTATAAATCTCATAATGTATATCAGTTCACAAAACATCATCACTGGTGATGTGTGGTATCTACACAGATAGCTAACAAGTAGTAACATCATCAGATCTTGATCATAGCTAAGGTAAAGCTTAAAAAGGCATAACAAAGAGTGCAAGACCAAATACAGTCACACACAGGAAAGGTTCATTCGGAACATAAATATTTAGGCTGCTCAGGTAGTTGGGATGGGCAATGTACTTGACATGAGAGTTTACTGAAGACATCAGTCTATTTTACATACAGCTAGATGCTACTCTTTTACGAGCTATATGCTGTGCTTCAAAATGTGTCCCTCATAATAATCAAAATGGATGAGATACCAATGCTTTAAGTAGTTCCATGAAGAAGCAGGTGAGACTGCTTGCATTTATAACTAATCAAAGTCGCAAAACCAAATATGTTAGGATGGGTACAGGCAAGATAGCAGGCTGAGGCATAGATCTCCACTAGGACAGAATTCTACTCTCTAATTAAATTAGTTCTTCTGTGTGGAGACACATAAAAACAGATCTCAAAAATGTGGTGATACACAGAAGAACAGAAGGTTTAATAACACTTTATTACTATAAATATTATGAGGTTTCCAAATACAAAAATGTGTAGATGGGCAATGGAAAATTTAAGCTCCCTGATTATCTCTTAAAAGAATGCCTTTGTGTCAGGATAACATACCAGTACATATCCTCGGAATCAGGTATGTGCAAGGCAGGTATGGCGCAAATTAAACTTTTTTAAACTTACTTTTCTCTTCTGTACCTGCTGATCACTGAGTCACCACTTTGGCCACCATAAACCTACTCATTCTCCTTTATGGGACAAATGCATGGATGCAGTACAGCTGTCATCAACGCAGCCATGAGCAGCTTTTACCTCAAGCCTTACTATTCCTTGTGACTGCCTAACAGACGTCCAAAAGGGCATGCAGGTAGGTAGTGTGAGAAATTAACTATCCACTTCTTTGATTGACATTACTAGGAAAGGTGCTTTTCAGACACCAGAGTCCATACCAGATACCACAGACACAGCACGCATGGTAGGATATGCACCTCCAATCCACCCCCACCCCCACCCCCCAGAAACGTGAGAAGACCTTGTCATCACTCTCCTTCCCCAGCTGGGTAGTGCAAAGCCTGGGACACTAATCATACCTGGATCATCTGGGCTGTAGTCAGAGCTTCACCCCACTATGTCAAGGAGTTGGCCTGTAAGACCGCCACATCATTACCATGTATTATTTATCCAGAATGTACACATTCAACTCAATGACTAGAAAAAAATACAGTTCTGTTAGCACTTAGGGTAATAATTTAATGTCAACAGAGACTGATGGCAGGTTAACATTTGTAGGACTGATGCCATTACATACCAGGACACCACATTAATGTTTTGAGCATTCATTTGATAGAAATTATTCACAAGTAACCTGACAACCTGTGGGTGTTGTGTTGTTCATTTAATAATGACCTTGTTCCTTCAATAACGCATTATGTCTCTAGACACCACTATTTCTCCTTCTGGTGGGCAAGCTACCTTTCAGTTTGCTGGGTCAATCACCTAGAATAATACTGCAGGTTATCTGTAAGACTTACCCATCCCCACTGAATTTAACAATGATGTTTTACTTCTCTTCCTGGAAAAACTAGCCTTAAGAATGGACACCACCCTGCATACGAATATTTGCTGAGAGACTGAATAATGGGAAAGTTAAAGTCTTTATAGAAATTATTCTGCCAGTATTTGATAATTTTAAATTGACTTTATTTTCATCAACTTAATTATTTTGTTATGAATGTCAGAGCCATTTTTATTTTTCAGTAAACAGTGTGTAAAAAACATCAGTCTAAAAGCTGTAAACTACTAACCTTAGACACCTTTTAATGCTGAAGTGTGTTAGGTACTGCAAGGAAGGGTAGAAGAGGAACAGTATTATACTGAAAGATAAATAAATGAAGAAAGAATGGAAGAATATATTGAAATAGGTCTACTTCAAAGTGTCGAAGGCCGACAATATCAAAGCTGATATTGTTGGCACCAGATTAGCGAAAGCAAAAAACACTGAACGTTTAAATGGAAATCTCTGTAAGGGGAGATTGCAAAGGTAGGTTTTTATTTATTTTTGTTTTTAGGCATTTTTTTTTATCTTTTGATATTTCAGAATTCGAAGATATGGTGTCATCCATATCAGATTCGATATTCTGAAACTTCGATAAGATTATATAGACGCGTTGAAATATGCCTTAGGGTACAATGGTACACCAGGGACCCTGATTTTCCATTTTTTTAATAGGAAAATACCAGTAAATCCTGAATGAGTATTGGAAAAACATGTAATCTGGCATTTTGACCAGCACATTCATTCACTACAACCTGTACTTCTTCTCATATTTATTATTTACGGTACCATTGTCTGACTTCTTTTTGTTCTATACACAGATTCTGCATTCATTTTTCATATATATCAAAGGTACTAGAAAGGTATAATGAGGTCATGGTAAATACCAGAAATTACACTCAAGGTTCATGAAAATAAAATCTCATTTATTTTTTTGAGAATGGTAAACTACTGTCCCTAGAGAACATAAGAAAAGACACCCCCCCCCCTTGCCATGCCTGGGCTCAAAAGCAATTAGCCTGGCAGTTTCATCTTGGTTAGTAATATAGAAATGTATACTTAGCTTGAAAGAAGACTGTTCTATTAGCAATACTGGGAATGTTTGGGAGCTGATATTCCTTACTCAAACACAATTAAATAAAAACACTACCCCTTTCTAGAAACTTCTTGCGTGGAGTTTTTTTTTGAGTATTTCTAACTCAATGGGGAAAAAAATAAACAAACTGCTGTAGGAGTTATGCTTTAATTCAGAATAAATCTAAACTTGACAAAGCTATCATATGGGAAGTGAGAATGTCTGAGTGTGTTTTGGCCAGTGATGTGTGGACCAAAGTTGCCATCATTCGACCATCATGCTGTTGTAAGTAAAAGTTTCTTCATAAATCTGAAGGTTTTACTTCTGACTAGGTAGTACATTCAATAAAACAGATGATTCCTGGATACTTCAACATAAAAGATGTTGATGGAGTATCAGAACCTTTTGGAAAATTATTATTAATGTTTTTTGTTTTGAGTGCTGACCTATACAGATCCTTTACAATCATGACAAAGACCACAGTTAATTGAAAAAAAAAAAATTACAAAAAATAATGAAATATGCAGATACCATTCACAGATAAAATACTGCACGAAGTGCATAGAAACTGTATCTGTTCTAAAGCAGCAAAATGAAAACTATAAATAGACTCTAACAATAACAAGCTTTTTAAATGTTGACTTGAGGTATTGTTAAGGCACAAAGTATAGTTACCAGATAATGGTTTAAATGCAATCATATGAATAATGAGAAATAAGAGAAACATTAAATTACTTGTTCTGCAATTTTTCATGATTTATAAATGTTCCTTAGGTTCTACGAATCAGTTAAACATTAGATTAGAGACTGCATGTTTCAGAAGCTGTGCAAACTGTGCAACAGCACCATTTGGAGCAAATAATTTTTATTTCAACACGGTGGTGGTGCTGCAGTAGCGTTGTCGCCTCACAGTAAGACGCTGTCCGGTTCAATTCTCAGCTAGAGCGTCTTCTGCGTGGAGTCATGCGTGAATGGGCGTACCTTCGTTGAAGGTTGTACGTCAGGGCTGGTAACTCGGCATGTAAAAATCAACTACCAATCATTAGCGGACCGGAGTTCCGCTGTGGTGACCCCTAACCGGGAAAAGCCGAAAGACTCAACAACAACTTTCATGAAAGCATGTCTTAAGTGGCCTCTGAAAATGAGTGGTAATAGATATAAAAGACCATAATTGGGTCTCTTGAGCACAACCAATTTATTGTGACCAAGAAATGGATGTTAACAAATTCACCTCAAGAGTGAAGCTGGGGAAGTAAATTATGACATCCGCTTCGACAACACAATATAGAGGTCTATGAGTAAGTCGCCAGTCCTAACTTACCATGTTTTTGAGACATGGATGCCCAGAAATTCACCTTGAGAGCAAAGATTTTAACCATGGTCATTGATGGGGCTGTTTGATGTAATATGATAATTCTTTGAACATTCTAGCGCCTTATTTAACCAGCAGTTTTTCTTATTTCTCCTCTAACCCTGTTTCTGATTAATCAGTTGCATTGTTAGTCTTCCGATACATGATATACTAGATAATTTTAATTCTAGGTCACAGAAAAAAAATCATCACACTAAAAATTGTTATATGCCAGTATTATAGACACTTTTACGGTAGTATTCATAGTCGGTATGCGAACATGTAAAGCCCATCTGTGATATTCACACATTTGAGCAGTAGGGGCTCGATTCAGAGAGACCACTTAAGCTAATACCATATGGCGCAAAGGAACTTAAACAAATAAGCAACTAATTAGATGCTAATGAGAAATGTTGTAAATCCTTGTATGCTACTAAATCATTCACCCACCTGTTTGTGACACATAGTCATAATTTGACAAGTTTCCTTTCTGTCCATAGATTTGTTATACAAGACAGAATTGTACCTTTTTTTATCTACTTTGCTATTTCATGGTATAAGCTGCTTGTCTTTTACTGAGCCAAAAACTGCCCAGTGGCGCTCATTGACCTAGAAGGCAGAGACATACCAGTAAATAAATTATCATAATTTTGATAATCAGGAGATACTTGACTGGTTCAGTCTGGACAGGTATATTATAAGGTTCTTAATAAGCATGTAGGGTCCTCACTCAGGTACTGAGAGTTGCATGGCCTTCCTACCCTGTGGTTACAAAAGTATGTATAGCCCGGGTCTATATCAGAAGACCAAATGGAAAAAATATCAAATGGTAAAACAGGGAAAAGACCGGTCCTCGAAATTACTATTGTGGGGGCTGCACCCCCCACACACCCCCGCTAAATATATATACCAACTCCGAGATCACACTACAGTGAGGAAAGGGCAAATATTCCAATCTTCACTGGATCGCGATGTGGCAAACAGCACTTCACTGTTTTGCTGTTTGATATTTTTTTCCATTCGGTCTTCTGATATAGATCCATACAGCCCTACTATATTTACCACAGGGAAATTTCAGAGACAGGCTGTGGACAAATTTGTTATTTCTTAGGTTTTTGTCTTGAGGATACTGAGCAGTTCATGGATGTGCTCCTGGCACGTGTGGATTACTGCATCTATTTCCTGGTGTCATCTCAGTAATGAGCCTGGACTATGAGTAGCTATTACAGAGTGGCACATTTCCCCTGAGGTGCTTGGTGCAATAGACTGCACCCATGCTGCAATGAGGGTCTCATCTGGTATATGGGAACAGCAATGCCACAATAGGAAGGGCTATCATTCCATCAACTGCTGGGTAGTGTGTGATGCATGAGGGGGAGTGTAACACCAATGTGTTTGCCCAACATCCTGGCAGTGCACATGATTCCTATATCTGGCACACTAGTTCAATCTTCCACCATCCTGCAAGATAGGATGCCCAATGATTCATAGGTTCATAGATTAGTACTAGGCTAACTGCCCTTTTGAGCCATTTTAAGCCTAGCCAATTATCCCTTAGGAGACTCAAATCCTGCACCTTGTGTTTGTAAGGCACACACCTTAGCCATTAGGCCACCCTCATCTTGTTGACAAGTATAATTTTTTTATCATAAAAGTAATTCTTTATGGTAAAATACATTGTTTAATACTAAACCCCCTTTTCATCCCCCCCCCCCCCCATTCTCTCGCTCTCCTATTTTTTTCCTCAGGTGATGTTGGATATCCACTGGAGCCATGGTTCATGGCACCAGTAAGAAATCCAAGAGGAGTAGCAAAATATAATTCCAATATCACTGTCACAGATCAGTATTGTCACTGATAAAGTGTTTGGTATGTTGGAAAACAGATTCAATTGCTTAGATTAGTCTAGGTGCCCTTCAATATGACCCAGCTACTGCATCCAGGATGTTTACTGCGTGTTGTGTTCTGTACAACATGATCATGCACTGAACAAGTCGTGAAGTAATCCATGCTGTCACTGCAGCCCCCAGTTCTAGTCCTACTATGAATAATGATGACCAGCCGGCAGTACTAGTAAGGGATCCCATGTGGCAGGCTTGTGCATGGCATACTGCTGTACAGGAAAAGAGGTGGTGTCGAGTCCAGAACTATGGGCCATAGCATTCAGGTTAGTGTTTCCTTTCTTGTAAAAAAACACAGAGAGTATGACTGATGCTTGCAGTGATATGTGTGGGTTATGTTGTGTGGTGCATGGTCTACTGTCACCGTTTATCCAACACTGCCTCACATGTTTTTATATATATATATATATATATATATATATATATATATATTTTTTTTTTTTTTTTTTTTTTTTTTTCAGAACAGGCATTCATATTATTGTTTACAAAAGTCATGCCTGACTGCACACTGACACCAGTTCAGTGATGTCATAAGCCATCATATAAGCAGTAATTACATGTTAACTGTTTTGTACAAGAAAATTTGCTTACAGACTGTACTTAAGTATGCACATACTGAATCTCCTGAAATGGTAAACTGTGTTATTTCAATATCTGATTGCTTTGAATTTGCCTTGCATTTTACACACATTAATACCTTGCACTTGAATGGAAAATGCATCACATGCTGTTTTTTATTATGCAATGCACATTCAGTTTTTACTATTAGATGTTAGAAAGGATTTACTGTTCATCAGATTTCATTTCCTCATACACATCAAATTGTGTCCTCAGGGACAGAAATCATCATTTGTGCAGTGCTGAGGGTGAAGTGGCAACAGTGTTTGTTTACATGGCAGGATACTCATGTAATCTTTTTTTCCGCATTTTTGAAGTACTGAGTCTCTTAATAGCATGTAATATTTGTTTTATGTTTTGTGTAACTGCCAGTAGTAACATTGCCAAAATGAAACTTTAAGTACCTGAAATGTGTAGCCTTAATCACAGTAGGTCAAGGTCAAATGTGTCATACATGACATCTCCCAAAGACAGGGTAGGTGAAGGTGCATGTGATCTTGAAGAAGGGCTGCCATGTGAGCTGGATGTTGACTTGCTGCAATCTCATGACTTACTTGAAGCAGGTGATACTTCAAATGCAGACCTCACAGTGCTGCTGGACCAGGACATCAAATGAGAGGTTCTGCTACATGCAGGTAAATGCTGGCATGGCATATACAATTTCTGATATGTTTGTTCCCATCTAGTACTTAAGCTACCATCTTGAGAAACAATGTGATATGCCCCCCCCCCCCCATATCCAGATATTATTCCATCTTCTTCTCCTTCCAAAACTGACTCCTATTTGTGTCTGGTAAGTTCTCACTAGTGTACAGATTGAGGCAGACATGGGTGCTTGGTGCACCACCATGGTATAGATTAATATGATCCTAGCATTTTCTCTACTCTTTGCCACTTCCATGTGCTGGAAATCCTAACATCCTAACATGTGCCCTGGAGTGCTCTGACCACTTCTAGCTGACTCTGTGTGTCAGTGCACTGAGCCTTAACATTGTCACAGCACATTTGCTGCTGAGCAGGCAATGCTTTATGTCTTTCTTGGGATAGCTGTGACATACTTGCAAAGATGTTACTGTGGACACTTATCTCTGAATTTCTTTCATCATCCAGATAATATTCCTGTATATCTGGAGACACTGGCTTTGAGGTGAATGGGTTTTCGTCCTGTACAGACTGTACTGTAATGTCATCACTTACCCGACTTTGTGATCCACTGTCACTTCCTACAAAGTTACTGACATTGTGGGATGTGAGATCGTGTCATTAAATTTGACAACTGTGTGCCACTTTTCTCTGGCTGTCTCATAAATATAACTATGTTATCATCATCATCATCATCATCACTATCATCATAAGCTATTCTGCTGCTGCTAGCCTTTAAATGTATTGACATTGTGAACTATTGCTTTTGCTGCTGACCCTATAAAGAATTAATTTGAAAACATTACTGATACTTGATTGCGCAACTGTATGCTTTGTAATGAAGTGTGGAGGATACTTACCATGACAGTCAGTTCAATGTCATTATATTCAGAAGTGGCAGGTTCACCTGCTGAAAGTAATTGTCATGTGTTATAGGGAATAATTCCATTTCAGCTTCCATTCCTCTATGTAAATATGTTACTATCAAATCAACCTTCTTGAACAGATATCTGTTGAAGCTGCGGATGTAGGTAATAATGTCCACACAACCTCTGATTGTGCCAGTGCCACTGTTGTCTGTTTCATAACCATCCCCATGAATGGAGAAGAGGTACTTCTCAACAGGTGTTAAAGGAATAAGTGTTTGAGCCCCCCCCCCCCCCCCCCCAGAAGTGCTACAGGAAACTGCATTCAGCTTTGTCTTTGCTATGGCATATCCTACTATATCATTTACCCTTTTCTTGCACTGTGTTAATGTGTGGTTCAATCCACCAACAGCATTTATAACCATAACCACTTGGTCCCAGTCCTTTGCCCTCTCAATTTGTTTGGGTCTCCTTTACCCAAAAGGGCATCTGTCATATGCCCTAAGGGCTGCCATGAAGGTGCTGTTCTCCTCATAGTTAAAGGTTTCCTTCCACTTTCAGGATTTCTGCTGCCGCATCATTCATTTACCTAAAACAATATGCCTATGTCGTGTACTGAAACTTTTGATCCACTCATAAGCCAAATTACACAGCAATAAAAGCTTGCCTGTTTTCATCACAAATAAATCAAAGATCTGACTACAAAAGCATGCGTGGTGACAACACCCATATTCATATACACATACTGTTAAGTTCCAATTCAGCCAGTTAAAGTTGTGCTGTGGTAATCTGTGCTACATCATCAACAAATTCACAGCAGCATTGCAAGTACTTTACCTACCATTACAGTCATCTCATTCCTTTGTTAATGGACTTGTATCATTCCCCCACCACCTTCCTGTATTTATACTGCCTTTTTTCATTCATGAGTAACAATCATAAATCACCCAGTAAAGCAGTGTGTATCCTAATAAAACAATGCATAGGTGAAAATGCATTATATCACGTCAATCACTTCACATTATGTAATTATATCTTGTGTAGCACAATCAATATATGCCAGAAAATGAACTACAAAAATATCTTTCATATTGCCATTATGACTATTTCCCCGTACATTTCTAGTCCTGCGGTCATGAATTACCATTTATAAATTACACTCATGTCTTCAGTATTTACATGAATCATTTGCACCTGGCCATCACATTAATAAAAAACACAAATTCTCTTAGGAAACAGTGTTATCTTACATCAATAAGAACTGCTTCCCAATAATTTCTGCCTTTTTTCTCTTGTACTTTTTTACTGGATTAAGTTTGCAGTTTTCTAAACCGCTTGCTGCCTATCTCAGGTGATCACAATTTAATATGGTGGTCTTAAAGTTATTCGCATAAATTCAGGGTCATTTACTCATTTTGTATACAAATCAGGTTTAGTTATGCTTATCTCTATCCATTTCAGTAATACGTGAGACAACAAATCTACGACTTAGGGAGTTATGAATGTGCTGCTCATAAAGGCGCAGAGCCAAGCCATCCTTCTGAATGTGAGAACAATTCTAATAAATCTCAAAAATGTTACTATCATTAGAAAAAGGAAAATGTAGTCAGATACAGTTGGGTCTGCATATAATCAATGTCCATCCTGCAACATGTGACACCCCTCACCATCTCAAATCCCTCAACAGTATGTATATAAATATATATATATATATATATATATATATATATATATATATATATATATATGACCTGATGGTGACATCCACAAGAATATTTACTTATACAGTAAAGTAAAAAGGGGGGATTTTTACTGATGCAATGCTGAGAAAGGCATGCTTAGATAAATAAAGCATATCGTCAGGCAAATTGTTTAAATAAAGATGACAACATTACAGAACAATAATAGAAACACATACAAACAACTTAAAGTACTGTTTTCATAACTGAATTTTATTCACCATGGAAAGGAAATATGAAACTATTCCTTTAAAAAAATATCTATGTGACAAAACAATATGGTAAAACCAAACTTGCCAATAGTAGTAGTTCCGTGTCTAATGCTCCTACATGGTAATTGGGCTTGGTTACGGTGATGTCACACCTCAGAGGGCGTGGTTCCAAACCTGTGAACCACAAGCTCTATACTTACATTCCTCATTCCAGTACTGGCACTTTAAAAAATGGCAGCACCTGTGAAGGCACAAGGCTGAGCTCAAACCTAGTCAGACAAGGAGACCAAAATTACAGTCTACCTCTTAAGAGATTTGTACCTTGAGAAAAGTGAGTTATACGTACACAGCACAGAGTTGTAAAAAATGGCATCTGTCAAAAGCTGGATGAGAACCTGTCATCCCTGACCGGGATCACCCATTCTGGCCCTGACTGCTACCACAGGTATGATGATCTACAGAAGTGTATGCTTGACCAACTAACTGAGTGGGAAGACCAAGTGACAGTGAGAAGGCCAGAGTCCTACAGTAAGTGTTTTTGCATTTTGCTTTAAAGGTTATAAAAATATGTTTGAAACACATAGTATAGAAATATTGCATAAATGCAGCTAAATACAAGAGCAAATGTATGTGTAAGTCCAAATTCATCTATCCATCGACAACCCCTTTTCCAATTTTTGCACATAGGGTCAGGGTATCACTTCAAATGTGACAGTCAGCTACAGCCAACATTCACACTACCAGGTGACTAACCCTGTTGTGGCTGTAAGGACAAAAAAGTGTCTATATGTAATCCAAAAGTATAAGTAGTTATAAACATATCTGTAAACAGAAATGCATTTGTATGCATCTAATTGGCATGTTTGCATGCTGACATGCTTTTTTGTATAAATACAAATGTACACGTACGAGTAAAGAAATATATCTAAGTATACTTCTATATCTATGTAAAAGACAGATGCAAATCTAAAGTACACTCTCTCTCTCTATATATATATATATACATATATATATATATATATATATATATATATATATATATATATATATATATGTGTGTGTGTGTGTGTGTGTATGTGTGTTTATACACAGACAGAAAAGAATATATTTGCAATACTATATAATTTCATATACTGTAGGTATTAGCTAAGTAATTAGTTGTACTATAGTTAGACAATTTTTAGAAATAAAATATTTTGAATGTATAGGTCCAAAAAATCTATTAATATGATAATCGTATAAGATAGTAATTTCTTCCAAAATATTAACTGCAAGTACAAGATGGACAAACTCAGCCACCACCCTAGGCAGAGTAGGGGTGGGGGTGGGAGTTAAAGTAGCAAGTGAATGACCAGCACAGAAGAAACTCTGTCCAAAGAGAAGTAAGCTAGTTAGGTCATGTCACTCCTGTCTTACTGGTTCATAGCTATTTACTAGACTAATGATCACAAGGGCCTTTTTAAGTCTAGCCATGCATCCCAAATCGCTGACAGGTTCTGGTACCCTTGATAAGTGTAAGCATGGGCTTCGGAGATAAAACATTTATAAACAGGAGCCCGGGAGATGAACCATTTACAGGCTGCCTGCATCTATTATTGACATAGGTGCCAAACCAAGGATGAATTTCCTGTTCCCCATCCAGCTGTCCAATATACACTTGAATTGGGTTAGAGAGGAACTCAGCTTCACATGGATGTAGAGCCTGTTCCAGACAAGGGGTAGTCTCTCAGATACACACCTGTCTCTCCAGCAAGTCCTATTTATATCACAGGCAATGCTTCAGTCTTTAGAACAGGTAATTCTGGTGCTATTTGTTTTCCAGATATGCAGAAGATCCATCAGGATGGTGTCTGACAATGCCTTGTATGCAAGGCATACATCTCCCCTCAACAGCCTGTAGGAGACAGAATACACGGATAGGGCCTTGAGACAGTCTGCATAGGACATATTACTTATGCCTTGTATTCTTTTAGTGAGGATCCTCTGCGCAGGTTCCAATGGGTAGCTATGCTCATTTAGGTACATACTAAAATGGGCATTGTACTTAATGAAAGGTCTAATGAATCCCAAATACAATGGAACAATGGCTTCCTTGGACCTATATGCCATACCTTTGTTTACAAGTTGCAGAACATAGAATGATTTCCGCACTGCTGTAGTCATGTGATGGTCAAGGGCTAGATTACTGTCTATGTGTGTCCCCAAGTCCTTGACTACTGGGTCAACTCTTAAGGATATGATGTCAATATGATAGTTACCAGAGGTGTATGACTTCCTGTAGGATACCATTATGCATTTCTCTGCATTTAGTTTTAGTCCATGGCTCTGACACCAGTTATTTGTCTGTGTCAGCCCTCCCTGGAGAACATTTGTGTCAATGGAGGATTCTATGACAGCTCCTAATTTGCAATCATCTGCAAATTTAATCAGCCAGAGACCACTGACATTAAGTTTGACTTCACAGAAGTAAGTGCCAAAAAGGAGTGGTCCCAGGACCGATCCCTTTGGGACTCTGCTTGTAACGGGAATCTTTGTAGAGGTGGACTCCCCAGTTCTAACTTACTGGGTCCTGTCTCTCAGCCAGCTAGCTATCCACCAGGTGACATAAGGGTTTATACCTAACCTCTTGAGTTTGTCAACAATGCCCAAGTGGGGTATTGTGTTAAATGCCTTGGCTAGGTCAAAGTAGGCAGTGTGAACCATTCTGCCCTTATTCATTGCTTTGGTGACCTTCCCAAAGAAGTTCACCAGGTTGAGAAGGCATGATCTGCCCTTGATGAAACCAAACTGGATTGGGTCCAGTGTCTGGAGGTTTCTTATGTCATTATTGATCATTTCCATGCTAACTCTTTTCCATGGTTTTGCATATGAGACTAGTGGGTCTGTAGTTTCCAGGGTCTGTAGATGGTCCACCTTTGTGTAGAGGGATGACTGTAGCTGTTCTCCATTCATGAGTCACAAAGGCTGTTTAGAGGCTACAGTTAAATAGCAATTCAACATAGCCTTATAGCTCATGTTTAATGCTATTTAGAAGGCATGCAGGGATATTGCCCTGGCCATTGATGCAGTGTTTTTGGCCTTAGAGAGATAATTAAGGATCTGGACCTGTTCCCTAATGACAACAAGTGGAGTTATATTTGATGGTGTTTCCTGAGGGAAGGTTGAGAAGTGAAAGGAGTAAAGTTGGAGGTGAATTTGTTGGCCAGTAGGTTTGCTATACCTTAGGGCTCATTATAGCCTGCTGCATTAACAATGAACTCTGCACACAACTGTGCACTGCCTTTGAGGTTGAGGACATAGATAAAGAATGCCTTGTGGTTGTCTTTGGCCTGGAAGGCCAAATTTACCACAAATTTGGCATTGGTTGACTTTATTTGTCCTCTGAGTTGTTTGTTTAGTTTGATGAGAGTGCGTTTATCTTTTCTGGGTGTTGCACCTCCTAATTTTTTCCATGATTTTTTTCCTTCTGTTATACAGCCTATAAATGTTGTGATTCCACCAGATGGCTTATTTATTTATTTATTTTTTGTTAGTTCTGTACTTCTACCTGATGGGTACAGCTGCCTTTATGCAGCTATTGACATGCTTGTATTGGGTTTCTGTGAACAGTTCCATATCGCCAGCAGTGTTCTCAGGTTTATGGGGGTGTGAAATTTTGCCAGGTTATCACTTAATAGTAGGAAGTTAGCCTTAGAGTAGTTCCTAAAGGGTTCTAGGTTTTATTTTTACTTCAAAAGAGATCATTTTGTGGTCTGACCTTACCAGACGAAACAATACAGTAGGGGTTGTGCAACACTCTCCCATATTAGTGAGGACCAAATCAGGAATGTTTGCACCCGTGGTTGGTGTATTGACAATCTGGTCCAGGATTTTTGTGTTTGCAAAATCCAGGAATCTCTGTGCCTGTACATCTGGTGTTGTATATGATTCTCAGTTAATAGTGGAGTAATTAACATTGCCCATATACATGGTATTAGGTTGAATGTTGAGTGTTTCCAATAATTTTAAATGCACGTTATGGGTTTCCTGGGCCATACAGGGGGAGCTACAGCTTTCAAGGAAGTGGTATGGGATTTTGCCTATGATGATTTGAATGTGGAGAAGCTCAAATGCATTGCTCTGTTTGACCAGCCTTGAGATATATTTATTTTTGACGTAAATTGAGACACTTCCTTCTGTAGTCCCTGTCTGTGTAGTAGCTGGTCTAAATGTGTAGAAGGTATTATAGCCTTGCACTGCTGGTGTGCTCTCTGTGGCTTTAAACCATGTCTCAGTGACCGCACAGACATCAGCATTCTCTATGGTGAGGACAGCCTGTAGGGAGTGGAGTTTATTGTTTAGATTCCTACAATTGAGCAGTAGCACCTTTAGATTTTCTTGGTTTTGATTTGCTATGTAGGAAGTACTTTCAGCTTGGCATTGCCTAAAAAAAGGCACCATGGGGGAGGACAATGTTTTAGCTAATATTCGGAAGCCTAGAGGGGAGAGTTGCAGACCATCCCTAGCACATCAGCGTTATCTGTTGACCATCTCCTTCTATGTTGTCAAATATTGCACCGCCTTAGAATGACACCAGAAACTAAGCTAATTATTAAAGTCGGTCATCTTCTGTTCATATTGTGGCACTGTCCTTGGAGAAGGTAAAATGTTGGTCAGTGCTAGACTCATACCAACCTGGGGGACATATTCTGAGTGACATATTATGTAGAACTTTTATTGGCCTGGAATTTCCAGGGATGTAATGGGGTACTGCAGGACCTGTGAGCTGTTGATGTGGATGTTGTTTTGAAAGAGTGCATTCAGGGCTGCTGAGGGTATTTGTCATGTGTATTTTGACTAGGAAGCCTTTGGAGTTTAGGAAGGTTGCATTTAAGTGCACCAGCATGTGTGGGTCAACATGTCTGCTTCGAATTGTGTGTGAAGGGTACAGCACGTCTACTACTGACATCCTGATTCTACAAATGGATCTATGCCAGATGATTGAGATTTCAGAAACTAGAAATTCATATGGACGAGACCATATGATCGAGTTTCCAAAAACTTGAACATAAAAAAAAAACACAAAAATCGACTTTTTTTTTACGTTTAAGCCCCCACACCCCCAGCAAATTATATATACCAACTCTGAGACTGCACTACAGTGAACAAAAGAGTACATTTCCCAATCCTTGCTGTACTGTGATCTCTATTCAAAAGCTTTGAGTTTCAAAAACTACAACATATGGTCTCAACCATATGAATTTCTTGTTTCTGAAAACTCGATCAACTCATAAGGATCCATGTAAATACATCTCTCACACAGCATACCAGTTTGTTTGAGAATTAACTGGTTGTCAGCAAACATGAGGCAACTTCTGCATTGCCTCAGGATGCCCATATCCACTAAGCTGATAATGGAGATAATGGGAAAGTTCATATCCATGGCAACAGACTTTTTTTTATCAATTAGATGGTTAGAGTGTGAATATAAAGTAATGTCAGGAGTGTATGGTTTCCAACTCTGGGGGCAATGCTTGTCACTGCAAATTAGTTGCCCTGTGTGCAGCTAGGTATTGGTAAAATTTCAAGGGAGCTTTTACAGGAAAAATGTTAACTCAAGGTGTATGTGTCTATATAGAGCACTGCCAAACACTTGAGGGGGAACTAATAAGTAGACCCTGATGATTTATGGATGAAGAATTTAGGGGGATATTCTGAAGTTAGGCTAGACAGCAGCAAATCAAGCAGTACAGGTTGACAATCCCTAATCTGAAACACCTCGAAATCTGAAGTTTCCTTCTCCCAATTCTCAGCCCTGCGCACTGCTCGGCACCCGTACTAATAGCAGTGCTAAGTGCACCTGCTGCTTACTACTTATTGATACCTTTACTTCTCTGTCTTTAATTTCACTGAGGAGTTCCAACAATCTGGCCTCTTACTCTAAATAAATGTGCACCTGAATTTTGAAAAATGAGTTGTTTCAATTCTTCATAGTACAGCATACAAGGTTTATGCAATGCAATGTAGTTTCACTGCTGTTTTGTCATCTACTATTAGCAGTAAACATTCATTGTAAATTTTGACTCCTAATTAAGCTGTATTAGTAATTCTTTGTCTGATGGCTTTAAAAATCTGAAAAATTCCAAACTTCAAAACCCGGCTGGTCCCAAAAGTTTCGATTAAGGATTGTCTACCTGTACTTATTGAAAAGAAAGAATTAGCTTGTCAACAATGATGAAAAGATGGGATCTCCCTGATCGGCTACTGCCTGGCTACTACTAATGCTGGTCTCACCACAGCTTCACTTTCCTGGGATACAATGCTCTTTTGCGTCTTCTCTCACCAGAAGTAAAACAGTAGCACCAATCCCAAGATGAGAAGCAGGCCACAGGCTCTTTGGTGATCAACAGTATTGTCCCAGATGATGCAAGGGTCTGTAAACTTGTTGTATCCTTTTCTGTTAGATGCTTTCAACAGCAACAAGACCAATTAGGAAGGGCAAACGCAGACTCTCACTACCCAATCAGAAACAGTCAAGAATCAATGTACTCAGCTCCTTCTCTCACCAGGAGGAAAACATAATTCCAAGTTGGCACCTATGAAGCAGTTACTAGGCTTTCCGGTGATCAGCAGTCTCCAGGAAATAATGTCTCTATGTTCCTTCTCTCACAGGAGCAAAACAAAACTCTAATCCCAAGATGACTACTTAGAAGTAGAATGTGGGCTCTCCACTAATTGGTGGTCTTCGAATAGATGTTGCAGATTTTAAAGGTAAGATGGAAAAAATGAGTTAATATCCTAAGAGTTGAAGTGTAAACTAAGTAGTTAGAGATGAATGAGGGGGTAACTTAAGCTTTAGTTATCTAAGAGGAGAGCCCCTAACTGGTTTACTATTGCAATGTCGATCGTGCCTTGTGTGACAATGACATGTGCGGAAGTCAGAATGCAGACAAACAATTTGAAGAACATTGAAATGCCGACTCAAGAAGGCCGACTGTATAACAGCAGTCGACTGGGAGATTTACCATTTTCCACTCTGCAGTGTGATCTCAGAGTTGTAATATATAAGTGGCAGGGGGGTGCAGAGGGCTTGCCCCCTGTAAAAACATTGCTGTTAGCACTGTGGAATAAGGATCTGGTCCATATGTACTGCTGCTAAGGAGGCAATGGACTTCAGAAGTTGAATTTGACTTCGCCTGTATTGGTTTGGTTTTCGGTATTTCAACCTACTTCATATTCTGAACATCGGACATGTAAACCAGATTTTTGAACAGTTTATGTTCTGATGTTCGATGTTTTAATAGTAAACTCCTCTAATTTTAAAAGAACAAGATAAACTGGAGGAGATGGGCAATTTGCATTTTGTCTCTATGGAATACAGTGGGATGACTAATAAACGTAAATAGCTGAAGGGGAATGATTTCACAAAATGATAATTTTGTGCTTACTCACAATAGCCACTGAAAGAGGAGAAGGAAGGAAATATGTGATCAAATTAATGTAAATGGCAGGCAACTAGAAAGACAGTTGAATTTAAAAAGACAGCACTAGGGTGGGAGAGTGTAAGAAAAAGTAATTTCTGTGTGACTTACAGGAAACACAGCCATGGTCTCTTTTCTAGTTTAAATATACAATTAAAAGCAAAGTACAAGTAAAACACAGTGCAAAGAAAATAAATCCCAATGTACAAAATAGAAGATAATGAAACAATACAAAATACAAGAAAGAAAAAACTAACCTTTCCCTCACAGCAAGCTGTGGCAGAGTGAATAAGCTTTTTCAGACAGTGATCCTTTCCACCTACTATCTCCAAAAGGCATCCAAGCCACTAAAAGTCAAGTTGCCTGGGTCATACATCAGGGTTTTATCCCTCTACAACAATGGAGCTGGAGCAAAATAAAATAACCTGACCTTAATGGGGCCCTCTTGGGGAAGAAGGCCTCTACTGACTGCAAGGTTTGCTGGTCTCTGCAGAACAACTAAATTTCTGACAACTGTTGTGCAAAGTCGCAGTACAGTAAACTGTGTATCATGGAAGTGAGCAGCAGGGTAACAGTCCCTCTCTAAGGGGGAACCGATACGTTTGAAAGAGTATGTAACACTAGTTTCCTGGACTGAGTGATGGCAACAAATCTGCACACCCTGTTCATTGTGGGTTGAAAAACTTTTGGCTCTTTTAGCAGAGCTCAGTGCAAGCAGCAAAAATTCTAGTTTAGAAATGGACACCTCTTTACCAACAGAGACTCTGACTTCAGTTTGAGTTGCAGAAGCACATGTTGGGAGATTCATTCTGTGTAAGACTTAAAGGAAAGAGTGGGATAAATACATACTCTCAGTTGTTCACAGACAGTCACCTTCCCCTTTGAAGTTACCCTCACTTTTGTATTTTCCCACTCATTAGGTGTGCACTGCTATATTTAAAGCAGTGTCCCCACCTTTTCCAGCTTATTTTTAAAGTCTCTGACCTAGTTTCCAGGACTATCCCACAGAGAGACTAGAAAAGACCTAGCTAGGTAAACAGACACACAAACTCTTTCACACACACACACACACACACACACACACACACACACACACACACACACACACACACACACACACATGTATACAGAACAATAAAGGAAAAAGCTATCATAGAAATAGATACGAAAGGATTAGTACAGAATGGACAAAAAGAATAGAGCGAAAATTGCTCACATTCTCAGGAAGTGAGTCAGCTGTTTGTTTCAGGGGGCTATGTGATGGTAGGGGATGCAGGGTCTTCAGGCGAATGGGGAAGCATCATGGTAGGATACAGCAGCTAGAGATGATACTGGACTGGCTAGTAAGGCTTGGAAGAGTATAGTTGGACTGGAGATGGGGAGGCAACAAAAGGCCTACAGACAGGATGGGAGGCAAAAGGCAAAGGGCAAGAGAGTACAGGCAGAGGTTGTCAGAAAAGTGCAGGCAAGTAGGGTGGCAGAGAGTGAGAGCACAGAAAGTGACAGTTGCGGCCATGAAAGGAAACAGATGGAGAAGGAAACCAATGTAGAAGAACAGATGCAAAGACTAGCTACAACTGATAAGGAAAGATGTAGTAACAGGTGTCCAAACAGGAACCACCATCACAAAATGAGCAGGGGGGCAGTCCATCGCAGAATGAGCAGGAGGGCAGTGTATAGGAAAGGGGTCACTTAGCCAGATGGGAGAGGCAGAAGGCAAAACAGATAGAACAGTGGAGAGGTCTTGTAGTAAGAGGATTGTAGGGATGGGAAACACCTTACAAACACCACAGGGAGAGCTGCAAACAACACAGACATTGAGGGAGCCTGGCACTGTGGAAGTGAAGTTGGAAATGTTACAGACATGGGGCAGGAAGCAAAGGAAAAATGAGCAAACATGAGGAAGACTTTGTTGACTGCAGACCCAATCACAAAGGAATAAGGTATCTTTGCAAGTAAGAGATGAGAGGACAGCTGTCAACAAAATAGGTCTCAGGGTTTAGAATGAGTAAAACATACATGGACAGGATCAAAGTGATCATCATGGGGGATGGGTAGGCATATGTTGTGGTGCATGAAAGCACCAATGATCTGTCACAGGAGACAACTGAGATTGCAGCAAGCAATGCCAGGGAGGTGGCAGAGAGGCATCAGGAGATTGTGTTAGAGGTAGCATTCTCAGTAGTGTTAGATGTACCAGTAGCCAGCATACTTAAGACAAGATATGGGAGTATAATGATTGGTTTGAGAGTGGACAGAGAAGAAAGGATTAGCACTGGTAGGAGGATGGGGTCACTTGGAGGAGTACCAGCTCTATGCAACGGACAGTCTCCATCTTAGCCAAGAAGGGATAGCTGTGGTTATTTGTGGATTGGAAAGGTACAACTCAATTGTCAGACATTTAATAAAAACAGAAGGGTGGAGGGTTAGTAACAGAAGTAGAGGAAGAAGAGCTGGTGTTTAGATCATAGTCAGAAGTTCAACAGTGTTGTAAATTATAACAGAGAAAAAAACAAGAGTGACTTGGATTATTGTTGTTAGAATTCAAGATGTCTGTGTAGGAAGATGGGAAGCTGCAAGCAGTGACACAGAAAGAGACAGAGTGTATTGCAGATATCATAGTAACATGGTGGTGGTTTTAGAGAAATATGGTGATGGTGGTACATGGAGATATCTGACTGTGGGCTGTTTAGAAAAGACAAAGGGGGAAGAGATATAAAAGAGAGCATCAGGTGTGAGATCACAGAGGGGAGACAGAACACCAAACAAGGAATGAGGCAAGGATATATCTAGGATTAAAATCTAGGTAAAGTGCCACTGCAGTTAAGGCAGAGGAAGGTAGGAGCTACTGGACTGATACAATGTAAAGTCCACTACTCACAACAAGAGAGAGAGGATGAGAGAGAGACTGGAGGAGAGAATAAAGGAGTGGAGTAGGAGGAAGAGTACATACACATGTGGCATTTCAATTTGCCACAAGAAACATGGATGATGAGCTCCCGGATACAGAGGACGTGGGAGTTAATTGAGGTCTTGAATCATGAGGAGTTCATCTAACTGTTAAAGAACTGCAGCAGAAAGGATAAAATTCTGAATGTGATTTCAATCAGTGCAGATGATGTCATGGAACAGGTTAGGGTACCATTAGCCAACAGTGATCATGCCTCTGTGATTTATAGTGAGGAAGAGTAAAGGTGCAAAAAGCCAAAAACAATGCTGTGAGATTTTAGCAGAGGGGATCACGTGGTGTTGTTGAACATGAACTAAGAATTACTACACGGAAAATAGGTTCATTGACAGGATGCAGCTTGTAAGTAGATGACATGAAGGTAATGAGGAAACTGGAAATCCTTTGTATCCAGGAGTGAAGGTGGAAGGGCAGTGCAGCACAGCTGGTTAGCATGGGATCCAGAGTCTACTTCTCAGGGAGAGGAGAGACTAAAAATGGTGTAGGAATTTTGGTGATGGAGAGGCTTTATAAGACAGTGAGGGATGTCATCAGAATTAGTGACAGGATCATGGCAATCAGACTCCAGTGTAAGGCCAAGGCAGTATTCACAATCTCAGCTTAAGCAAAAAAGCAGGGCTGTGATGGTGAGGAAAATACTGCATTCAGGCAGCAGTTGCAGGTCCTTCTAGCTAAAGCAGGATAACATGAGTTGATGTTGGTAATGTGGTACCTGAATGCTCACATCAGATCAGACAGAAAAGGATATGAAAACTGCCTGGGGCTATACAGGTGGGGCAACAGAAAACAAAAGGAGAGGCCATTCTACACTTCTGTATGGCAGATGGCTTGATGGTGGCCAACACATGGTTCAGCAACACAGACAGTCATAAGATCATATACAAGAGTGGCCAACATGCAACTCAAACGGACCTCTCCTAGTAAAATTGCAAAGTAATCCCCACTGAAACAGTCTGCCACAGCATAAACCAGTGGTGGCCACAACCAGTAGAAAGCATTGAATAGATAATGGTCTAATGTCAACAGAGATAGAATGAAAGATCTGGAAATTGACTGAAACAAAAGTACAAGTGTTCAAGGAAATATTCAACACTCTAGCACCTCAGAAAGAAGAGGAGATAGATGAACAAGAAGAAGAAGAAAAGGTAGGGTCTCAAAACAAGTATGAGGACTGTAGAACAAATATGTGGCCAAGCCAGGTATGGAAATAAGGTACATAAAGAAAGCTAGTGGTGGAATGCAGAAGTCCAGGAAGTCATTAAAAAAGGGAAGCAGGAAAAAGTAGCAGACAGACAAGATGGACCAGGCTAAGAAGGAATACTGGCTGGCTAATAAACAGGCTAACAGAGCAGTCACAATAGCAAGGAACAAGGCATCAGTGGCACTCTACCAGTTTCTAGAAACTTGCTTAGCAGATGGCACAGAAAATTATATTAGGTAGCAAGGCAAAGACAGACAGATAAAGAAGATAGTCATCAGACAGCATTTACAAGGGATGTCAGCAAGCACCTGCTCACCAGTCCATAGGACATCCAAGGCAGATGGAAGGAGTACTTCCAGCAACTTCTGAATGAAAATAACCCACAGAAGGTGTTCTGACTCAGTCACAGCCTACAGTGAAAGATGAAGAGGAGCCCACCCTAGAAGTAGTAAGAACAGCACTAAGGAAAATGAAGTCAGGGGAAAGCAACAGGCTCAGATGAGATAAATGCAGACATGATCAAGACTGTTGTGTAAATTAGGGAATAAATGGCTACTAAGGGTACTCATAGCAGTGTGGAGAGACAGGTGTATCACAGATGACTGGAGAATAAGCATTCTAGTGCCAGAGTGCAAGAAAAAAGAGGGACATTCACAACCATGGGCAGTACGGAGGTATCAAACTCCTGCTACACTGCTTAAAACTAATGGAGAGAGTGTCTGATAAATATGCAGAGTAGTAGAAAGTAAGATGGGAGATGAGCAGTTTGGATTCAAATTAGGATGCACAACTGACCCAGTATTTACAGTGAGAAAGATACTGGAAAAGAAACTACAGATGAGGAATGAGTCCAACTTGGAGAAAGCATGTGACAAGGTTCCAAGAAAGCTGATTTGGACAGTCCCACGATGGTCTGAAATCCTGAAAACATTGGTAAAAATAGAGGAGTCTACATACAAGGTTCCAATGACACAAGTACAAATAGTGTTTGAACTCACAGAAGGGTTCCTAGTGGGAGTGGGCATGTATCAAGGTTTAGCTATGAGCCTACTTCTCTTCATATTGGTGATGAACTATATTTGCAAACAGGATGGAGGGGAGAGATCCACAGAGTTGCAGTATGCAGATGATGTGGCATTGCAAGCAGACTCTGAAGAACTTCAGCAAAAGATAAGGGAAAACTTAAGGCATGTGGAATGAAACTCAGCACAGAGAAGACAGCTATCATGGCAGCAAACTGGGAAAATTAGAAACTGAAATTTGAAATACTAGGGAAATAGTGGAATAGTTTAACAAATGCGGCGGTGGTGCTGCGGTAGCGTTGTCGCCTCACAGTTAGACGTTTCCCATTCGATTCTCAGTTAGAGCGTCTTCTGTGTAGCAACATGCGTGAATGGGCGTTCCTTCGTTGAAGGTTGTACGTTAGGCCCGGCAAGCCAGTACGTAAAAATCTACTGCCAATCATTAGCGGACCGGAGTTCCGCTGTGGTGACCCCTAACCAGGAAAAGCCGAAAGACACAAACAAGTGGAATAGTTTAGCAGCATCAAGGAGCTGGGAGGGGTAGTTGAGGAAAAGAAAAGCATGAATGATAAGATCAAAGCTAGAATCAGAGGGGCTACAACCAATGGGTACAGAATGTCAGGGGTATTGTACGAGAGAAGAATGCCAAAGTAACTGAAACTTAAAGTGCACAAAACAATGTGACCAGTACATCTGTATGATACAAAAATCTAGACAGTGAATGCAGAGAAGTTGGGGAAACAAGAAGTGATGGAGATGAAGTGCCTGAGATGATGGGTGGTAGGATGCAGGCTGTGGGACAGGTGAAGAAATTATCACATCAGAGTAGAAGCCACAGTAGCACCAACTGCACAGAAGACCAAACAAAACAGATTACTGTGGTTCTGGTACATGTGCAGGAAAGCAAGAAGAAGAAGACAAAAGGAAATGAGGGCATCCAGCAAAGAAATGGATGGATTGCATGAGAGAAGACCTATGACAGGCAGGCATAATTGTCGAAGAAGGTTAAGAGACTGGCACTGAATCAGCACAGGTGACAACAGTTGAAACAACAATCTGATCCCATGTAGAAAAATGGGAAAAATGGAGTTGATGGCGATGATGATGATAGTGATTATGCAGTGCTTGAGTGTGTGATCTATGATGAGCTAGTAAACTGGGAGCAAATTGAGTGAGTAAACAAGATATGGGACTGTGTAAGGGATGGAGTACTCAGGGATACTGACAAAGGTGTGAGGAAGAAGTACAAAGAGAAGAAGACAATGTGGTGGCACAGAAAAATAAGATTAGCAATTAGAGCAAGAACAGGGCCCATAACAGGTGGAAATGATGTACAAGGAGGCTGGCAAAAAGCATCAAATATGGTAAGAGAAGCAAAGGCTAAAAATGAAAGGAGGCTAGTAAAAGGGATCAAAAATGAAAGTAAGGGCTTTCTAGGCACGTAAGAGAAAGAAAGAAGGGAGGGAAAGAACTCTACAGAACGAAAGATGGAATGAAGCTTTTAAGAGGCTGTAAAAAAGAGGTACTGAAGGAGAACAAAATGACATCCCATCCTAAACAGTATTGAAAAATCACAACGTGGCATCCTATTTTGAGAACAACATTGATAACTCCTTTTCTCTACAATGAATCTTACTGACCTATTCCAGTTCAATTGCTGTGTCTTCCATCTTACACTCTATTCCAGCTGCTAACATTCATCTTACAGCTCCTTCTTCAAGTAATAGGCTCCCTACTCAAACCAATTCTCCTTCCTTTGGACATAACCCCACTGTTAAATCAGTCTGAGCACTATCAGAAAAACTTAATAGTGAAGGAAACCCTCAGCAAATACAGGTTCATTCAGATTCCCTTTGCATGACAACAAGGTCTGGCAAAAGCACCTGCCAACATCTTTAAACTATCCCTTCCCACATACACTCTACCAAAGCAATTCCAACATTTCCTAATAATATCCTTGCTCAAAAAATGCTCTTCCTACCTTGACTACAGCCCTGTCTCTAGTCTATTCCCAATCACCAAAATATTTTCTACACTCAACTAATAAATTGCCTCAATAAAAATAGAATCCTTACAGATTCCCAGAATGGCTTCATATGTCAACACCACACCTTAACTGCCAAAGTATACAATGCTATGGAAATCAATAATAACACTGGTACCATATTTATGGATATCACCAGGGCTTTGAAGGCTTAAATCATAACTTACACCTCATAAAGCTTGAAATACATGGACTGAGAGCTAACTGTAGCATGTGGTTTAGAATTATCTGTCATACAGAAGTTTCAACATAAACTCTGGCAGCACTACATGTGATGAATGCCACCTATCAGCAGGGGTCTCACAAGGTTCTTTATTGGACCCATTATTATTCTCCCTCTGTAAGTGATATCACAGACCTTATTCCTCCTTTAATATAACATTTTATGCTGTTGATATTATACTTCTCTTATGCCTCCACTACAGAGTAACAAGATAAACAAAAAAACTCTTCTTACTCTGTGATTATCTCATCTAAATTCGATGAGCTAAAACCTTAGTAAAATGACAAATGTATTATCTAGTTGTTGTTGTTGTTGTTGTTGTGTCTTTCGGCTTTTCCCGGTTAGGGGTCGCCACAGCAGAACTCCGGTCTGCTAATGATTGGTAGTTGATTTTTACGTGCCAAGTTACCAGCCCTGATGCACAACCTTCAACGAAGGTACGCCCATTCACGCATGTCTCCACGCAGAAGACGCTCTAGCTGAGAATCGAACTGGACAGCGTTTTACTGTGAGGCGACAACACTACCGCAGCACCACCGCGGGTACTCGATAAAAACTGATAAACTGCAAGACGTTATTAATCACAGCTCATGATAACAATATTATCAACTTAGATTTAAAATATAAATAGTTTAGACTCACCCTGGGTCAATCTTTCATGCTAACTTTATACACAGATATTAGCACTGCAAAAGAAAATGCAAACTAAGCACAACCACCTCCATCTCCAGCTACCTAATCCCCTAAACTAGAAAGTTCCTTGCTAAGAATGTCTTCGTTCTCTCACTTGAGTAGAAATAATAAATATAAAAAGTAATAAAAGTGATGTTAATAACTACTCACCTATTAGGATCACTTCCATTCTGGGAAATGCTTTGAAGGCTGCATTACTGAAATACTGGGGAACAATAACACAGATAGTGGCATTTCTGTCTTAGACCAACATAGTTTTGTAAAGACTACATCTATGATTATAAGTTAACTAAGTTTGTGATCAAATAACTAAGACCCTGGATCTCTTATGTGGACCAATTTTCTTAGACTTAGCCAAGGCCTTTGAATCCCTTCCTCACCATGTAATTTACCAAATGCCTTATCAACTCTAAGGTTAATATACTCCTGAAAAAATGGATTATGTAATGGTTAACTGATAGATTCCCAATGCATAACCACACAGGGCATAAACTTTGACTCTCTCCCTATCCATCTTGGAGTTCCACAAGGCTCCGTTCATGGAAACAACATTATTTAATACTGTATTTGACTCCATTCCTAGATCCCAGACATGTTGGATAAATAAGTATACAGATCATTAAAAAATTGAGCCTACTGCACAAAACAAATCTGATACTGAACATTTTAAATTGTTATATGGGAAAGATTGATGATTGGGCACACAACACAGGTATACATTTTAGTTATGTAATACAATGTAATGTATTTTGGAAAGGCTGCGGTTCATTCACTTCTCTACCTACTAGAACATTCACTAAAAGAAGTAACCCAGTATAAAGATGTGCTTGCTCACCTCTCCTTTGAAGCACATGCTCAAATGATAAGTAATAGTGCTATGCATCAAGTGGGATACACATTTGAAAGTCTTAGCCCAAGAAATGGAATTTGTTTTGCGTTACTATACAAGGCATGTATTAGGCCTGTCTTACAGTACAATAACATGAGTACAATAACATTTTTTGCATATACAATGCAGGTCAGTTGAATTATCTGAAGAGAGTACAAAGAAAATTCACCAAAATAATTTTACTTCACAAAGATTACAGTTACAATAATAAATGCAAAAACCTCAGTTTACTATTCATTATTGTTATTGTTACATCCATGCAAATTAATATTTACCTACAAAGTCTTTCACAACTCTAGTTTACAAGTTACCTTCATCACAAAGAATTAACAGCTATAGTTTAACATGCAGACATTAGGCTATGGAGTTTGATTTACGTACTATAAGAGCAAAATTATGTCACTCTGCTCAAAGATTGGTGATATTATGGAATATATTACCACTTCATTTTAGAGACAGTAATAACATCTGGATTCAGGTGCTTTTCACAAAGTGTTCAATCCTGAAATCTTCAAGTCAGAGTTACTGGATGGGCATATGGCCTTAATGCTGATACACAGTTTATAAACTTATGAACTTATAAATATGCTCTCCCATTAATCCCACTACTCTGCAGACATAACACCTGCTGTATCCAAGCTAATAAATACTACTAGGGTCTACAAGTTAATAAACACCTCTCCCAAGCCAGAAAATCATGTAAATTGCTTCAAAAAGCTAACTGACTTCTGGTCTCAGCCACTGCAGCTCTTCGTATCTCTAGCTTCACCTTCAGGCTTATGTATAAACACAATTGCCCCACATTAGCCAAGTTTGCCATAAATACTACCCCTGCTTTCTCAATTCCCAAAGTGATGAAACACTCTCTATCCACTGACCCATGTGCAACATGGCATTTGGAGGGAAAAAAATCACCAGCTTTGCTCCAGATAATTTTTCTAATGTCTGCAGGGAGGCTGCTTCAATTATCAAACACAAATTGTTCAGAAAAGAAAGTACTGAAACTTTTAAAATGCATGTGCAAGTACAACTGCCATCAAGACTTAGGTTACCCATCCTTCCAGTCTACTGAGTAGCTCAACATCACTTTAACTGTATTAGAAACCGAAAGGTTTGTACAATGCTGATGTAACACAGATTTACTGAAACTCTACTCTTTGCCACTGAGGTCTTAAATATGTTAATAGTCTTTATTTCATGAATGCCAGTGGACCAGCCTTTATTCCATGAATGCCAGTGGACCAGCAAATTATCAGCCATATTTTTTTATTGTAATTCATGAATCCTGCCCTCAAACTGGGCCATTGCTTTGTTGTTAGCATTTCAAGCTCTTGCACTATTTCCCTGCTATTACCACCTCAATGTATTTCCAATCTGATCCTAAGGCAGGTTATAACTAAATCTTGTATTTTGTTTTCTACTATACTACATGAAGTCTATGTATTAATGTTACTAACAAAATTACTTGTGCATGATTACTAAAACATTGTAACCACTACTCTGCACAACTGTGGCCAGCCGTTGCCAAAACGGGCACCAGGACCAGCCTGCTTATCTGCTAACCAAATGTATAAAAAAATAAAATAAAATTTGTGCTACATAAAAGCACAAACTTAGTGACAACTTTTTAATATACTTACCTCAATGTACTTGCCAAGTTTTTCCACAAAGGATAAGCTATCAGTTGCAGATGCTTACATCATCCTTTCTCACTCCAGAACTTGAATGTGTATGTCTGGCTTCATTTTTGAACATCCCTCTGCCTCACCCCCCTTTAACTCTTCAAACACCTTACTGAGTATCTTCACCTCTTTTTCTTTCAAAACAATACTTTCTCCTTTTGGCCTGAAACAACTCCTCCATAATATTGTTTTAAAACTTCAACACCATGGTTGTGTATACCTTACAAAGTTGGATTGTGCTGATTTCTTTGGGGTAACTAGAAATAGAAGACTGATTGAGATAGTAAAAATGTAAAGCATGCTAAGAAAATACAAAAAGGACAGAATGCCTTCTTAACAAAAACTAAAATGTGAATCTGAGGGAGGGAGTTTTAGCTATAACTTCAGGGATTTATATTGATTTGCATGCACACAGTAGCTGAAAAATACAGCCTATGGCAAAACAGCTATAGTTTTATTCAGGTAACTATTCCCTCCACTGACTATAATCTTCTCTGAGGTACCTTTACTGGGAGGTCTTAAAGGTTTCATCTTTGGTTATACTTTTTGGTCAGCATGCACACTGGGCCAGGTTCAATTAATCCAAGCAAACTACTCCATAGATTATATGCTGTCTATAAACCAAAGTTGTTGTGTTTTTCGGCTTTTCCCGGTTAGGGGTCACCACAGCAGAACTCCGGTCAGCTAATGATTGGCAGTAGATTTTTACGTGCTGGCTTGCCGGGCCTAATGCACAACCTTCAACAAAGGAACGCCCATTCACGCATGTCGCCACACAGAAGACGCCCTAACTGAGAATCGAACGGGCAACGTCTAACTGTGAGGCGACAACGCTACCGCAGCATCACCACTGCAAAGTACAACAGGGAAATCAAAAACTTATCCTCAAGCTTATTGTCATATTTTTATGTTTTTCAGAAACAGAAGTGAGAAAGCAAGAGTTACATAAGAAGTGACAGGAATTAAAAGTCAGCAAAGAAGGTGCAGTAGTTAATACACAAATCCATACTGTTTTAGTGTAAATTAAACTAAAATAAATATGAATAAAACTGTATAAAGCAAATTACCTGTACTTTGGCTGAAGAGAATCTAGGAGCATCTGCTGTGCGGTAACACTGTCATGTTCTGCAAAATAGCTGCGCAGAAAGGCAAAATATTAGGAAACACCTTTCAGCAATAAATTAATTAATTTGTTAACTCAGAATACATAAAATATAAAGGATAATAAAAACAAAACACATTGCAACAAATCTAAGCATCTGCTTTGATTCAGATAATTTTTCTACATACTTAAGTGAATGCTTGCAGTCTGTGAAGTTGCTTTTTAATATACTTTTTACTGTACAGACTATTTATTTAACATTGACAATTTTTTTAATCAACCCAAAACAATGCATTCATTGTTTAACATGTCTTCCCCAAAGCAGCAGTTTATCTCAATAGAACCTTAAAATGTCAGTGGTACATAAGCGTTCTGGAAGACTACCCAGCACTGCTACAATTCATAGCATGTGATGAAACATTCAAGTAAATAGACATTCTACAGATCAACATCAGACATGTCATGATACCGCCTGCCTGAATGGCTGCTGTAGGTTAACAACTTCTGATGTTTCATGCATTTGCCAAATACATTGTGCATGCTCTAACTTACAACAGTGATTAGGGTTGCCACCCCTCCGTTTTTTTTCTGGACTCTCCGGAAATCAAAAAGGAAACAGACTATCGGAGTTTGTAAATCGGCTGATTTACTATGCTTTTTTTACAAAAAAGCATAGTAAATCAGCCGAAAGCATGCAGCAGGAACGGAAAAAGAGGGCATTCCTTGCCGAGTGACATCATTGTGATGTCACAAAATGGGTGGGATATGGGTGGGAGAGGGGTGGGTGGGCAGGGTTACTGGTGATGCGAGGGGTGTCGCTTTACTCCTGTTTTAGTCACGATGAAAGGTGGCATCCCTAGCAGTGATTACCTAAGAAACAAAGACGTGAATAAATTTGACTTGATAAGCAGTGGCATCTGGTCATTTCAAATTAAAGGGGGGCTGCAGGGGACACCTGAATGGGGTGGGGCCAACTAGAAAGGGGTGGGGATACCTTCAATGGGCGGAGCTATGTTACAGCAAGATCAACACAGATCAGGCTTACCATTCTACGTAAAATAACTGCTCAATCACTGTTGCACATGCTGAATAGTCTACCAACAAATATTAGACTAAATCACATTTCAGAGTTAATGCAGTGTTTAGGTTATGCTACAACAGCACAAAACCTAAACATCTCTAAGCAGTAAAAAAGTGATTGGTCATGACTGCATGATACTATTATAAGTACACGTGACATAGTAAACATACATTGTATTTTATGAGGTAATCTGCATTTTGTACAATGACAAATGAAAAATAAGGAGATTTGGAAATCCCACTGTACTATCTTAATTTATTATTCACAATTCAAGGTGGCTCCACTGCCTAATGTGGCAGTGGTTCTGAGAGACACTGACTCAGGCTTGTATGACAGTTGACTTTACCAAAATACACATTAATCTTGCAAAGCCAGAATTGTAACAGTAAACAGCAGGGCCAGTCAACTAATTTCATGCACAAACAGCCCCCTCCCCATTACCGAACAAAAATATCTGCTTTGACCCTGCCAAGTTACAGTAGAAATAACAGTTAACAGCTGGGTTACATACTTGCATTGATTTCATTTAGTTAACAGAAACATTAGTCACAGCCTAGATATGACAGCTTGCCTTACACAAATACACATTTCATTTTATTTTACTTTTGTTTTCCAATGTTTGTCCAGTTGGCTTTAATCAAAAAACCCTTTTCATCATGTGTCCGAGGAGAAAAGCACTAGCAAATTACAAACATTTTTAACCAGACATTCAGTATATACACGAACAGATATGAAATAACATACATTAATAAAGACTCAGACATTTGATAATTAGACTACATTTATCTGAAAGCACAGACAATTATTACAGTCTTGCAAAGCCAGAATTACAATAATAGTAAACAGCAGGGCCAGTTGTTTCATTCACACATAGCACCAATCCCTACTGCCCACCCCACCCACAGTATCTAATTTGCTCTTATGAGGTTAAAAGACAAAAAAAAAGGATAAAAGATGACACAGTTATTAATATATGTATTTTTTCACATAAACAATAGTCAGACTTCAGAGCTTGTGTTCAATCTTATTTCACTCAAATGCACATTACTCTTGCAAAGCAAGTCAGAACTGCAACAGTAAGGCCAGTCATTTCATGCACACATACTAGGCATAGCCCCCAGCGTGATTGCCTACCAACAGTAGCTACTTTAGCCTACAAGATTTAAAATACTGAAAAGAGAAGGCAATGGCTATATTACTGTATTTCTTGTCATCACACAGTCAACAGCTTTACTGTATTTCTTGTCATCACATAGTCAACAGCTTGCAGGTGATCTTACTTCAGGTTACCCATACACACTTTAGTCACACAAGACCAGAGTTTAAACAACAAAACATCCACAAACCATCTAATCTATCTTGATTGACCTGCAAATAGATAGCAGGTTAAAAAAAACATTTCATCCACGAACAGCCCCCCAGAACACACTGCATACCTAGTATTTGTTTTACCCCTGCCAAGATATTTTATTAGAAAAAAAGACACCCATATTAAAGCAGACTCCGAAGTACACTGCTTCCTTAGTATCTGGTTAATCCTGCTAAGATATTACATTAAAAAAATATATCCAAAACAGCCTCCAAAACACATTGCCTCCCTACTATCTGGTTCACCCTGCCAGGATATTATATTAAAAAAAATCCATCAACAGGCCCCAAAACACACTGCCTCTTTAATATCTGGTTCACCTTGCCAGGATATTATATTTAAATAATCAACAGCCACCAAAACACACTGCCTGCCTCCTTAGTATCTGGTTAACACTGCCAGGATATTATATTAAGAAAGCATCCACCAACAGCTCCCCAGACACACTGCCAATCTACTAGTATCTGGTTGACCTTGCCTGAAAAAAATGCACAAAGTCAACAGTATCTGGTTTACCCTCCCAGGAAAAAAAAAGTACATTAATTTCAACTGACTGATAATAATTATCAACAATTCAGTCAGTTCACAATTCAGTGCATGCATTTTTTTCTTTTTCTTTTTGGTAGCCCTGGCTCCTCAAATTCAGTCACTCACCTTATCCAAAAAATAAATCTCTGTCTCGGTCCGATCTGATGACTCAACTCTAACTACACAGTGCACTTAAAGTGCAGGAAGGGAACTTCAATGGCTTCCCTTCTTCATACACTTATGTCAGCAGCTGCATCTTATACACAGATTACGTGACAGGTTGCTGACCCTAACAGTCCATTTTCCAGCAATATTCCTGTGGTTAAAACTGCAATCACTTCTGGGTTTCTTCTTTGATGTACACCTACGTTCTAATCCAGACTATTTTCAAAACAATCCAGCTCGGCCACAAGACAGACGTTTTCCTGCCTTTTTTTTTTTTTTTTTTAATCATAACTCAGGCACACGTGCACAGCTCTAAGTTTTTTTCTTTTTTTACTCTTTCACTTTTATATTGTCCAAAAGTGGGGGGAGGGCTACAACTCAGCACTCCAGTACCATGAGCCGCCCCTGTTGATAAGAAAATAATCATCTATGGGTTTAACATTTCAGCATCTGTTGCATACAATACAAAAATAATATTCATATAGGCTGCTGAAGGCAGCAATAATTAACACTTCCTGGCATAGCAAGATGTTTACAGGTGATATCTAAAAATTGCAATTAGCATCAACTAATATCCTGACATGCTTAATCTATTACTGACACTAGAACAGAAATTATCTGCTGCTTACTCTACTAACACTAGAACAGATATTATCTGCTGCTTACTCTACTAACACTAGAACAGACATTATCCAGGAGAACAAATTTATGTTAAAGCATTTTGGCTCTATTTGCATGAATGTATGACTTTGGTTATAAAGACGGATGCACAAGCATAGACTATCTCCAAGCCAGCAGCCTGAAGACTACTGAGAGAGGAGACTGGTCAGCTAGGGGGGGTATAGCTCAAATTAGCAAGAAAAACCCTTGGTACAAATGTAAGAGAGCAAAGGCTAGAGCAGAGCAGCAGAGACAACTGAAGATGGAAGTAAGAGACAAGGGGATGGAAGGTGGAACAAAATACTGCAACAGTGATCAGTTGGACATCTACTGTTGTGTTAAGTTCTTCACAACTGTACTATGTCCTGACTGAAATCACTGTTGCAGTATTCCTGACATATGGGTGATTCTCAGAGCTGATAGATAAAGAAAAGGTGGTTGACTATTGAGAAGAAAAATTGCCCAGCATTCTGGACAGGACTGACCTAGCAAAGGTTGTCCTGGACTTACAGAAAGCATAAATTTTGTAGTGTTTGGTAAAGGTCTGAACAGAGGATAAAGTGGCTGTGGTCAAAATAGACCTGGAGTCAGTTCCTTTGTGAAAAGTACTTGAGAAAGCAACTGCCCTAGTAGAATGTGCTTTAGGCAGGAAGATAGTCTTACCATGGAGTGAGTAGCAGAAAGAAATAGCCTTTGAAATACAAGCTGCAATACTTTGTTTTGAGACTGGTTGTCCCAGCTTAGTGGTCATAAAGGATACAAACAGCTGGTCAGTCTTTCTGAAGGATTTAGTTATGTCTAAAGCATATAAGATCATTTCTCTCATTTTAGGGATTGGAAAAGAAGGTGGGAAGATGAATGGTCTGATTGAAAGGCAGGTTGTTCGCTACTTTAGGCATGAAGGATGGGATAGTCCTGAGAGTCACCCTGACTCTGTGAAAATGAGAAAAGGGGGAATGGTCATGAGAGCAAAACCCTACTGGTAGAGGTAATGGCCAAGAACAGGATGGTTTTCCAAGTCCAGAATCTCGAAGAAGTGGAAGAAGTTGGTTCAAAGGGAGGCACAGTAAGCTTTTCTAGCACAAAATTAAGATCCTAAGGAGGAGAGACTGGTTTCCTTGTGGGGTTAAGGTACAGCACTCCTCTGAGGGAAAGCTTGACCTCCAGCCTATTCATAGATGGAGGGCTAAGACGGAGGCAGGCATTGATAACAGACAATGATGAATAGGTTAAGCCTGATTGAAGAAGCTCATGGCGGTATTGCAGAACTGCAGGGACCTGTGCTAAGAGTGGATTCTGACTATGTTTGCAGCAACAGAAGGAAAACCTTTTCCACTTAGCCATGTTAGGCTTTCTTGCAGTAGGTCTCCCAGCTCTTGTAGGACTTGTACCACATCTTCAGAGAAAGGATGTCTTTGAGGGATTAAAATCCTATGATCCATAGGTTTAGGCTCAGGAATAGAATATTCGGGTGGAGCAGCAATCTTTCATGCTGAGTAATCAGGTCTGGCTGCAGAGGAATCCTCCTATAATTTCCTTTTGTTAGATGAAATGGCAGGGAGAACCAATCTTGCCTAAGCCAGACTGAAGCCAGTAAGAGGAGTATGGGTGTTTCCTTTTGAACTTTGTGAGGACATTTGGAAGGATAGGCAGAGCAGGGAAGGCATAGAGGAGCTTCCCTGTCCAATGAAAAGAGAAGGCACCTGTCCTTCAGGCTAAGTGACAAGGGTCTCTGGTACAGAACTGAGGGAGTTGATGGTTACTTGGTGAAGCAAATAGGTCTATTTGAAGAGTGCCACAATGAAGTGAGATGTTGTGAAAGGCCTCTCTGTTCAAGGTCCACTCATGGGGCATCCTCCATGAAATGATCTAAGCAGTCTGCTAGCACATTGTCCTGACGGGGATGTAGATGGCTGTTAGTTTGATGTTCATTTGTGCTGCTATATTCTGAGCTTCCTGTGCTAACCTGCAAAGTCGGTAAGACCTTGTGCCTTCCTGTTTGTTTATGTACCACATGACTGTGATGTTGTCTGTATATCCTTGAAGTGATACTGGTCTTCAAAGGTGGGCAAAAACCTGAAGACCTTGCAGAATAACCCTCATTTCTTTTAGCTTGAAATGTTCTTTCAGGGGATAGGGTTGCCAGTTCCCCTCTATGACATTGTTCAAGAGGAACCTGGACGAGTGGATGCAGCTTTGTAAATTTTTAGCGGGGATTGCACCAACAACCCTCCTGGACATGTGCAGTCATTACTAAATGCAATCCTGGGTATTGACTAGCATATCTACAGTATTACATTGGAATGAAAAGGCTAGGCTTGAAATGACCTCCGAATCGATAGCCTAGTAAACTCCTATGATCCTTGGTGTGATCCTGTCCATGCCCCCAACACCTCATCTGAGATGTTCATGTGAACCTGTTGAAGAGAAGGAAAAGGTGTTAAAGGTAATCTTGGATTGAGGATGACCTGTCCCGTCTACCATATAACCTCCTTCTTGAGACAAGGGAGGAGGAGAATCAGGGTGTCCAATGGGTGACAGTGCTGGGACCACACAGACTTCAGGTACCAATGAATTTTCCTCATGTGGAGTCTGGCCAGGGGGAGCCTATGGATGGTAGCTAGCATGAATCCAAATGTCCTTAGCATCTCCCTTGCAGAGCAATTGGTTGCAGAGAAGAGGTCCTAGAAGAAATAGGGCAAGCTAATAACCTTCTCCTGAGACAGGAAGGCATGCATTTTCTTTGAGTCCAGCCTGCATCCCAGAAATACAGGGTCCTGTGCAAGAACCATATGTGATTTTTTTTGGGTATATATTGAAGCCTGGACCTGTCAGAAAATGGAGAGTGAATTGAGGATGCTGAAGAAAAATCTCAGGGGGACAGCCTGTGTCAAAAGGTCACCCAGGTATGGGAAAATCTGAATTCCCTGAGTGTGTCAGAAAGCTACTATAAGCACTAAAATCTTTGTGAAGACTCCTGGGACTGTGGAAAGACCAAAAGGCAGGGCAGTAAACTGAAAGTGCAAGGAGCCAGAGAAAAATCTGAGAAACCTCCTGCAAGAGGAGTGAATGGGAATGTGTTGGTAGGCATCGCTGAGATCTAATGACACTAAGAATGCCTGTGAGAGAATGAAAGGTAGAAATGTCTGAAGAGACAGCATTTTGAAAGATGGTACCTTCGGGTAAGTGTTCAGGATGTACAGGTCTGGGGTGGGTATCCAATGCCCTTTTTTTCGTGGGACTAGAAAAATCCCAGAATAAAACCCATTTCCCATGAAGTCTTTTGGTACTTGTCTGGTGGTACTGAATCAGGAGATCTTGAGTAATGGAATTCAGCATGGATACTTGGTTTTGAGGAGGCAGTGGCATGCCTCTCAGAAGGGAGATGTTTTCCCAAGACATGGCACAACTGTCCCTGATGATGGAGAGGACCCACTTTTCTGTGGTAACAGCTTCCCACCTAGCTAGGGAGAATGACAACCTTTAAGAAAGGGGTGAAGTGGGGCAGGGGAGAGAGGGAGGAATGCAGCAGGGTTAGTCACAGGTTTTTGCCTCCAAAAGGTGGCTTCCGCGTTGGAGATTCCCTTTGGGATTCTTCAGAGTATCTTTTTCTGGGTATCTTCCTTTGTTTCTGGACTGTCCTCAGGTACCTTCCAATGAAAGAGATTGATTCAGCAGGGTGGTTTCTATGGAATCTAAGAACAGAGAAGAATAGGATCTGTCTACAGTCTTTCATGGTCTAATCTTGGTCTTAAGAGATTTTTGAACAGACTGGCTGCCTGAAGGCTAAACATTAAGCCTTTGTCCAAGGGTAAATCTAGAATCTTTGATTTGAAATCCTCAGGTATGGGCTGACTGTGAACCCATGCATATCTGCAGATAAGAGACAGAGTGGCAGCTTCCCTAGAAGAAGCATCCCCAGCATCACTACTGCACTTAATGCCATGTCTGGCAATCTGAGTGGCCTGCAAAAGTAAGCTCTGCATTGGCTGCTTAAAGTCTGCTGGGAAAGGATCCAAGATAACTTTGTTTAAAGCGTTAAGAACAGAAATGAAATACTTTGTCATTTGAGTCTGGTAATTAATTGCACTAAAGGCAGGGGATGCAGACATGTGAATCTTCTTCCCCATCTATCTATAGCCCTACTATTCTCATCAGTAGGCACGGCATTAGCACTGGCAGAAGCTTGGAGGACTTCTCTGAAGAGATAGATACTGCAGAAGTGTCTGCCACAAATATTTAAGGTCATCAGGGACCTTGTAAAACCTGTCTGGTCTCTTAGGAGCCGGTGGTTTACAATCAGGTGCAGAAGAGGTGGACTGAAAGGCATCTTAGAATGTCAAGAGTATATGTACAACTGGAGAAGAGGCAGGGGTGCCCATCTCCAAGAGGATGTAATACCTCTTCTGAATATCAGAGATCTGTATGGAGTGCCACTCATAGTTTCATTGTGCTCTGTATAGTCTCCCCAAAATAAGCCTCCTCTATAGGAGAAATCAGGTAGAGAGAGTCCCATTTATCAGAAGAGATTTGTCCTGGAGAATGCAGCTGAGAACAACAGTCCACAGAATGGTCAGAGTCATAGTCCTGTTCTTCATCAGAAGAAGAGGAAACCAGGGTAGACTTTTGAGGAAGAAACAACGAATGGAGCCACCAAAACACAGTTTATTAAAACTCTGACGTCTCGGCCACAGCCTTCAAGGAGTATGAACCATAAAAAAACACGTAGGCATATATACTAATACAAACAAGCAATTCACACAATTATGCCCTTAATTATTCCTAATTAATTGCATTCAATTTAATAGCATTCTCCAGTTAAAATCCTCATTCAAACCAACTGGATATAATGTTTTAAATTTTAAAATGTATATTGCTTCTTTATGTAACAACAATTTTTTAATATCCACATTATTATATTTACAATCATGTATTTGTTCTAAAACAGTTGCTTGTAGCCCACGACTGTCACTATTATGAACATTTAAAAAATGCATGGCCACAGGACTTTCTTCTCTTTTATTGTTAATATCCCTAATATGTTCCAAGAGCCTCACTTTAAAGGCTCTCTTGGTTTCACCTATATAAAATTTTTTACAAGGACATCTAAGTGAATATATTACTCTCTCAGAATTACAATAAAAAACGTTATTATTTTTAAATGGAATATTATTGATATATTCAAAACAAGGAACAATATAATTACATGCCTTGCATTTGCCACACTGCATAGTTTCCTTTATTTTCAACACTATACAAAGTAGTGTCCAATGGCAACTCAAATCTACTTTTGACCAAAAAATCCTTTATATTTTTACCCCTACGGTAGGAAAATTGTATTTTCAAATTTAACCAAGATTTTACACTACCTAAAGAGCATAAATATTTCCAGAACTGTAAAATAATTTTTATAAATTCTGTAGTAAAACAACCATAGGTAGTTACAAAATATATAACTTCATTTTTATCTTCTTGTAGGGTTTTATTATTTTTAAATATATTATTATTAATTCTAGAAGAAGAACAGGAAATAACTTTTTTATTATTATATCCAAAAAACCTGTTATAACTTTCTTCTATTACATCTTTACTATAACCTCTATGAAAGAAAGACTGTAGCAAAGAATATAATTCTTTGCTAAATATTTCACTATTATTACACAAGCAAGAAATTATTAACATTTCACCATAAGGTAGGGATTGAATAGTATGGGGAGGGTGACCACTAGTACCATGAACATATTGAGTGCCCCCAGCAAACTTTTTATTGACCAAAGTCACTAGGTTGATACCATTTGAGATATCAAGTGCTATATCTAAAAAGGGCATATAAGTACCAATTTTAAGCCCATCAAATTCTAAAGAAAATCTATTCACATTTAAATCTAAAATAAACTGACATATCTGGTGCTGACCCACTTCTACTAAAAAAATCAAATCATCCACGTATCTAAAATATTTAATAACATGTTTATGAAAAAACCTATGTCTATATATGATTTCTAATTCAAATAGACCCATAGCAAGATTTGCATACATGGGGGCAAAAGCAGCCCCCATGGCTGTACCTTGTTTTTGATGATATATACTATTATTAAATGCAAAAAAATTATTAGTTAATGAAAAGTAAATCAACTCAATTATATATTCCGTTGACGGAGAATCCCCTAGAAAAAAATCTGATGGCTTCTATACCAAAATTATGGCTGATGTTAGTATATAGGCTTTTAACATCTATTGTTACCCAATACATATTCTTATTCCAAGTAATAGCCTTAATCTTATTTAAAAATTCAAATACATCAGAAAAATAGGAAGGTAATTTTTTTAACGTAGGTCACAAGAAAATGATGTAAAAAAATACCCAAATTATGTAAAAAATAATTACACCCAGAAACAATGGGTCTTCCTGGTGGCTTATGCAAATTTTTATGTATTTTAGGCAAACAATAGAAGTAGGCCATTGAGCAATTGTCAATTTGAAATTTATTCTTAACATCTGCAGTGTTGAAATTACCTAGCCTAAGGCCTTTATCTATAAGTTCTTTATATGCTGATATAGAGGCATTATAACATTCAACATCAACTTTTTCATAAATATTCATGTCATTAAGATGTTCCATACACATGTTTAAATAATCCATAGAATCCATCACTACTAGTTTATTACCTTTATCTGCTGGTTTAAAAGTAATTTCTCTCTTATTACTTAATGCTAATAAAATCTGCCATTCTTTAAATTGCATGTTGTAACCAATATTCCTTTTATCACACATAAAAGTATCAAATGCAACTTCTATGGAATGGTTCACCATATTAATAAAATTAGAGATGTCATTATTTAATACATTTGGAGTAAATGTACTAGTAGAAGGAACATCGCTGGTATCGAATTTAAAATAAGCATTCCCAACATCTTCTGATAAGCAAAAATGAAAGCTGTCAGAAGAGACACTACTATTATCATCTAATAAATCTTGTTCTACATGGTTATTTATTTGACTAAAGAAATACTTTAAATATAATTTCCTACCAAACAGAAAAACATCTTTTTGCATGTCGTATAATCTAGACACCACTGTAGGAATGTATTTAAGTCCCAGATTCAGAACAGAAAGTTCCGAATCATTGAACATGTATCTTGATAAGTTAATGACATATTCATGTTGTTGATTTTCAAAAAAGTCACCATTTACCTCGCTTGTAACCCTCTTGTCCCTGTTGTTCATGTGGTGAATTGTTGTGGTATTCACGCTGGCGTTTCTGTCCCTGAGCCCCCTTGTAGACGGAAGATGTATCCCGACGAAAAGTTTGGCAAAGATTTTCCGGTTGTTGTGCTGCTGGAAGTGTGGGATACTCAAACTCGCCATATTCGTCTTCTAGTGAGGTATAACCACCTTCAGAAGCTGATGCTAGTTTTGATGATGAAAAGTATTGGCTTCCTGTTGAAACCTAACGTGTTTCCGTGGTCGACTGCGATTGGTTTTAGAAAGAAAAGCCTTATGGGATTCGTAGTCTCGTAGATCTCTTAATAATTTTCCTTTTTTCCTTTCAACTAAAGCCAGTTCGTATTCTTTCAGTTTGTCTTTGTATTTTTAAGAAATTCATCCATAATGGAAGATGAAACATTAGTGGATAGATCACAACAAAGTTTTTTAATTTCAGTGCACAGTTCTTTTTGTTTCAGTTGATCCCTCTCAACCAAAATGTGCAACCATTCAGTTACACATGCATGGGCTGCAGCCACCCAGCGTTTGTGGAACACAATGTCAGACTCTAAGGACAAATCAAAGGGAGTAGTGGGATCTTTATACACTCTCAATCCCCTTGGTGTAATTTCAGTGTCCAGATATTTTTGTAAACCACATATATTAAAAAAAGTAGCTGTTTCTTTCCACATTTTCTTTTCCAGTTCTGCAAACAATGATTTACTTTCAGCATTGACTGAAACAGGTATTTTTCTGCCTACATTAGAAAATGGATTGGGAAAACGTTTACGCCTATCATCTTCCCACTTCTCCCAGGCAGATATATTCTTATCAGAACCATTCCTGTATAAAGGTTGACGCTCACCACGTTCTGAAGAGTTGTTCAAAAAATTATCCAAAGATAATTGACTACCATCCATGGTGTCACGAAAAACTCTAGGAAGATGCAGATGTGGATCAGTCGACATAAATAAACAACCAAAAAGCAATGCAGGAGAAACAACGAATGGATCCACTAAAACACAGTTTATTAAAACTCTGACGTCTCGGCCACAGCCTTCAAGGAGTATGAACCATAAAAAAACACATAGGCATATATACTAATACAAACAAGCAATTCACACAATTATGCCCTTAATTATTCCTAATTAATTGCATTCAATTTAATAGCATTCTCCAGTTAAAATCCTCATTCAAACCAACTGGATATAATGTTTTAAATTTTAAAATGTATATTGCTTCTTTATGTAACAACAATTTTTTAATATCCACATTATTATATTTACAATCATGTATTTGTTCTAAAACAGTTGCTTGTAGCCCATGACTGTCACTATTATGAAAATTTAAAAAATGCATGGCCACAGGACTTTCTTCTCTTTTATTGTTAATATCCTTAATATGTTCCAAGAGCCTCACTTTAAAGGCTCTCTTGGTTTCACCTATATAAAATTTTTTACAAGGACATCTAAGTGAATATATTACTCTCTCAGAATTACAATAAAAAACATTATTATTTTTAAATGGAATATTATTGATATATTCAAAACAAGGAACAATATAATTACATTCCTTGCATTTGCCACACTGCATAGTTCCTTTATTTTCAACACTATACAAAGTAGTGTCCAATGGCAACTCAAATCTACTTTTGACCAAAAAATCCTTTATATTTTTACCCCTACGGTAGGAAAATTGTATTTTCAAATTTAACCAAGATTTTACACTACCTAAAGAGCATAAATATTTCCAGAACTGTAAAATTATTTTTATAAATTCTGTAGTAAAACAACCATAGGTAGTTACAAAATATATAACTTCATTTTTATCTTCTTGTAGGGTTTTATTATTTTTAAATATATTATTATTAATTCTAGAAGAAGAACAGGAAATAACTTTTTTATTATTATATCCAAAAAACCTGTTATAACTTTCTTCTATTACATCTTTACTATAACCTCTATGAAAGAAAGACTGTAGCAAAGAATATAATTCTTTGCTAAATATTTCACTATTATTACACAAATTATTACACAGGCTTTTGAGGACTAGCCTGTGATTGTACAGACCTGAAGGAGGGAGGCTTCAAAGACATAATAGCTTTGAACGACCTTTGTGAAAAGTTCATCCACTCCTTCTCTCTAGCTACTGAGGGGAGGGCCACATGCTTAGTATTCTGCTTTTTCTTTTTAGGCATAATGTTTGCCTGGATGAGATGCAGAGGTTCAGAACCATGACTGACCTCTATTACAGAGATTGGGATTTCCTCTTTAACTTGAATTTAATGGACATCATGCAGTCCTTCTGAAATGATGAGACTCAGTTCCTCTGACATAATTTGCAGTCTGCAGGCCTCAGGAGTGATGCTGGCCTCTGACAGAGTCTCAGTAGTTGGCAACTGAGAAGTAACCAGACATACCACAGGTTGTGACACCTCATGGGTGTGTCAGAGTCAGAGTCAGAAACATTGGACTGTGGAGCTGTTTGAGATCAGTTTTTTCCTCAGCAGTAGAGGGATGCCCGATGCATGTCTTTGTAACACTGAAGGAAACAGGAGCACCCAGAGGAAACCCATACAGATGCAGGGAGGACATGCACATGCACATGCAGACTCCACACAGAAGGCACCCCAGCCAAGAATCAAACTGAAGAACCTTTTGCTGTGAGGCGACAATGCAACTGCTGCACCACTGTGCTGTCCAATGTGTACAAATATGCAAATATGTGGGGGGACTGTTATACCTCCACACTTCCTAGACTAACAAGTAACATGGGAGGAGACTCTAGTCACCAGGGATAAGTGTTTACATCATGGCTAACAGGCACTTACAAAATAATATGCAAACTTTTTGCAGCAAGAAAGACATGGACCGTGAGAACAACAGACACCAGGGATCACTCTTTATATCATTCCTTAAAGGTACTTAAAAAATTCAAAACATGTATCGTCAACACTCCCTCAAAGTGTGTTTGTCCTCTGTGCCATCCCCCGACATCAGAGACAAGGGGAAAATATTACTGAAGTCTAAAAATTAATAAATAAATGGAAGGGTAGGTTCAAATCCTCACCCCTGATACAGATATACAGACAGCCCTTAACTCACTAAGCTAACAGATCAGTTAGTATAGCAGCTTTTTTTTTTTTTTTTTTTTTTTTTACTTAACATGAAGTATGAAACACTAAATTCTGGCATTATTCAATTACTTCACAAACACTCAAAATGATAATACCAAAAAAAAAAAAAACTCTCCACAGAGTCAGCAGTTCACGAGCTTTACTGGATACATCCACTACATACAATCTGGTACCTCGGCCTTTCACCTTCAGAGAATACAAAACTACTCAACAGCTCATTATTTAGAACAGGTGATCCCCTTCACAAGTATATGCAATTAACCCCCTTAAAGTGCTCAATGACCTTACAAACTTGTAAACTTGTATCATAAAAAAACTAACTATATTAATACACACTTTACTTTGTACAAAATCATTACTTAATCAAAATTATTATCACTGACTCTGATGAGTTTTTTGGATTATTCCGTTATTACAAGTCCATGATATAAAAGGGACAGGACATCTATAAGAAGCAACAGCAGGAGCACCCTTTAAAATCAGGAAACAACAGGTGAGAAGCATTGTGGTGTGTCCACTTTGGGGGATGCTTCAGAACAAAATCAGGAAACAACAGGTGAGAAGCATTGTGGTGTGTCCACTTTGGGGAATGCTTCAGAACAAAATTAGGAAACAACAGGTGAGAAGCATTGTGGTGTGTCCACTTTGGGGAATGCTTCAGAACAAAAAAGGGGAGAAACACCAGACAACATCAGGGAGAATTTCATAAGCATTACTTGGACTCATTTAAAAAATTAAGGTTTAGCATCATGATTCACTTTTCCAATACTAATGAAACTCTAATGTCTGGCATTAATGACTGACTGCAAGGATACATGATAAAAAAAAAGTGTGAAGAGACACTGGGGAATTTCTGTCAACTCAAGGATAGGTAGGAGGGGTGTGTGAGTGTGTGAGCATCTGTGCATGTGTGCGTGTGCATGTGTGCGTGTGTGTGTGTGTGTGTGTGTGTGTGTGTGTGTGTGTGTGTGTGTGTGTGTGTGTGTGTGTGTGTGTGTGAATGTCTGCATGTGTCTATAAGTGCCTGTGCCGATTTAAGCTTATGGTATGTAAGGGTGATTGACATATATGAAAATTAACCAGTAATAAGGTCTTTCCTCATTAGAGCTAAATTGTCTCAGAATCTGAATTTCCAACAATGTGGAAACAGTCTCTTTTGGCTGCAGCTATTACCACGAGAGGCATTTCTTTTTCTTTCTGAAACGATGGTATAGTGCTAATCTCTGTGTTAAAATCGATCCACAATAGCTGTACCCCAACAGTTCATGAATTTCATGAGGAATAATTTCCTCCTATTCCTCCATTGTATTTCAGTTTCTGATCTTATCACAAATGTCACAACTGTAACAACTATGTGCAGAATTTTAATTTGTTCATTCATTTTAGGCTAAAATAGTAATAAAGATTTTCGTGGTGTGGATCCCTGCCGTTGCAGTGTTCATTTTTGGTTTTATTTAGTGGACTTGACACTGCTGGCTCTTTTGTAAGTTTTTGGTAAAATAGTATGTTATTTGCTTTTTCTTTGCAGTTCATAATGCCCTAATCTGGTTCAAGGACTTTTAGCACGCCTTCTCACAGATGGGTGGGAATGATAATGTTATTGGGCATCATTTCTCTTTCTTTCTGGACTGTTATTTTCAGTTGGTTTAATTTGTCTACAGACACTGGTAGTTGTGGAATGCACAGACCATTCAGCATTTGTTCAAATAAATATTCCTTCTGTTCAGTCAGAAATGCTGTACTTATTTATTTCTTATGAAACTCATTTGTTCCAGGAATACACTGCATTTTCAAATCATACTTCTACAAGTTTAGAAGCTTTCTCTGCACTTTAAGTGACGCTTGAACAGAGGTGGTATGAAGGTATTCTGTAAAAAGTTTCTGATCTGATTCTACTATCATAATTTTACCATTTTACCGCTCATATATATATATATATATATATATATATATATATATACATACATGCATATACATATACACACAGACACACACACACACACACACACACACACACACACACACACACACACACACACACACACATATATATATAGTTATGACACTTTTGACAGCATATGCGCTTGCCGGCATTTTGTTCAGTCTGTGTGTAACCATTCTGAGCATTTTTTAAGAAATCTTTTTTTCAAACACCTTTATTGAATTATCACTTGTGACCTAGGCAAATTTACATACATATATATAAAAGTAATCAAGCTATATTAACATAAACATTATACTTCACATATATTGCAATATATCATATAACCTAACCAATATTACATAAATTATTCAATTCTTGTTTTTTTTAAACACAAAACATCTTCTTTAAACCATCACTTACTGCATAGGCAATCATACATTTATATAAATGAAAATAAACCACACCAACCCAATTCTAGTTGCAAGTATTTTACATCACAAACCATACTGACACATGCCCAGTTGCAAACATTATTCATTACTTATAATCTACCCAATATTTCTCACTCAAACATTACATAGCTCGCTTAAGTCCTGCTGCCTTTTAGGCCTCATTCCTCCCTTGTATGTATTTTCCCACAATTCCCATTTTTCCTATGTAGTTTGCTCCTACCCTTCCTCTAAAGATCTCAATTCCAGTTGTTTTATCTCTGTTACTATATTCTCTACTTCCAGTTGTTGTTGTTGTCTTTTGGCTTTTCCCGGTTAGGGGTCGCCACAGCGGAACTCCAGTCTGCTAATGATTGGCAGTAGATTTTGACGAACACCGAGGTGCCAGCTTGACGTTCAACCTTCAACAAAGGCACGTCCATTTACGCATGTCTTTCGAAAGCCCACCCAACTGCGGGGAGGACATGCAGACTCCACACAGAAGGCACTTCCCGCACTCCAGCCGAGAATCGAATGGGAGAACCTCTTGCTGTAAGGCAACAATGCTACCACTGCACCACCGCGGATAGTTGGTTTATATTTTTGATTTCCATTTTCTAGCAATTGCTTTTTTGGCTGCCACCATTATTAGACACAGCAAGGCCTTACCATGTCTAGGCAATTCCGATTCTGTATTATAGTTCAGAAAAATCATCTCCCTTGTCAGACCAATCTCCTCACCCAGTATCTCTGACAGTACATCCCGCAGGGAATCCCCAACGTCCGCCAACTTTCAGTGCCTTTTCTCATGTATGAAACTATACCTATAGCATGAAGGTTGCTCCCTAAATGTGAGTTGTGAGTCTGTACATTATTTTGGATTAACTTGTGGCTTCGTTTTTTTAATTCTGTTATGTTTGTTAGAATAAAACTACTCTAATCGCAAAGTCAGTGTCTGCTTTTATTTTACATATTTCAAGTTCTTCACTCAGCCCCTTGATTTATAAATTTGTCACTTCACTTTCCAGTGCAACACCCACGGCTCTTTATATTGTTAAATCGGTCTCTCTTAGTAATCTGCTCACTGGGAAAAAAAATCTTGCTCATAATTTTGTCCCACTGTGTGCATAGCATCCACAAAACACACTTGCAAATTACCATATTCACAAACGATATACCACATGTGTAGAGGCTGGTGCCAAAGGAGTAGGGTATAGGACTCCAGCTGCATATAAACAAAGGGTATGCTATCTGTGAGAGCAGTGATCACTCTCTCCTACTGATATGTTGTTCAGTACACAGTACTAGGCAGCATAGCAGCTCTACTTAAAAAAATTTTATCTCTGCTGTACTGTAAGCCTAGCATCAACAGAGTATCTTGTGGTACAGACAAACCTGACGCCACAATCATACTTGTCCTACCCCTTCCAGCACACTGATGCTTCCAGGTTCCTGCCAACAGAAGCTCACACAGCACCAGATGCCCTCTTTACCATAAGATGTGTAAAACAGTCTTAGACATGACAGTGGAGTATAGCACAACAAGGAGAAGCAGCTTAGTTAGAAATAATATGCCTTACCTTACTGAGCTGCCTTTCACTCCTGCTGACATGCTACTCGGCATACACCCCCATTAGCAGCACGGTAGCATATACCATGCAGCTGCATACGCATACAGTATTATAAATGCCTAATGTGCAGTCCATGAAAAGAAGTTCATGTGTATAACGGCTGTATGATGTCATGGAGTGTGAGGGTTCATGTCTATATTTGCTGTATGATGTCATGGAGTGTGAGGATTCATGTCTATATCTGCTGTATGCTGTCATGGAGTGTGAGGATTCATGTCTCTGACTATTGTATGATGTCATGGGGTGTCAGGATTCATGTGTATAACTGCTGTACGATGTCATGGAGTATGAGGATTCATGTGTAAAACTGCTGTATGATGTCACAGAGTGTGAGGATTCATGTGTAAAACTGCTGTATGATGTCACAGAGTGTGAGGATTCATGTCCATAACTACTTTATGACATCATGAAGTGTGAGTATTCATGTCTGTAACTGCTGTATGATGTCACAGAGTGTAAGGATTCATGTCTATAACTGCTATATGATGTCATGGAGTGTGAGGATTCATGTCTACAAATCATGATACTTCACAGTTTCATATGAAATCTAGCACATAAAATGAATGTGTGTGTGTCTGTCCACTATGTTTATGAATACCAGGACCGCTCTCATGCTGTCTTCTTAAGCTTAATCACATAAGCATTATCAGTTTTGTGAGATACTTCATTTCTAATGAGAAACAAGTCCTAATATAAGGAAGATTTTTCTTTAGCTCATGGAATACGTGGACATTTTTATTACGTCTAAATTGTCAGTTGTCTTCTCTTCCAAGATTAAAAGTGATAAATTACTTTAAAGCTCTGTTGCCTGCAATATGTGGGAAAGTTGAATACTGTTTTTTTTCAGGATTGTCTGCAGTTCCACTTGCAGTGAAATACCACACAATCAGTAACTAATTTTAATTCTGAAACTCTTTTGTACAAATCTCAGAAAAGTGAAATTGAGCAAAACTGTGGACCTACATATACCAAGTCCAAGATAACAGTGGCTCAGAGTATCAGAGAGAAGATGGTGATGATTTCTTCTTTAATGAACCGTACACCATGAGGCAGATGGCAGACAACATTAAAAACATTTAAAATGCACGTTTTCTCCTATATATGGCACTGAGAAGAAAATGCAGAGATCCTCATAAAGATTAACTAAAATAGATGCTGAATATTCATTTCTGCCAATTCAGATAACAATCCTGCCCAGTGTTGATGTAAGTAACAGACTGTGTATGGTGTCTCCATTCACTAGAACAGTGTCGGAGATCTGATAATATGATGTGGCCGAACTCATGGAAATGGCGGTCTCCATACTATATGGGGTAAATGAATTCAACAACTAGTAGCATCTAGGCAACAAAGTGCATTCTACATAGTACAGCTAAAAGAATTGGTGTGTGCATGACAGCGATCACTGAGGAAAGTGAGACAAGTGATCGAGTAAGGTCGGACAGTGAACACTGAGGAAGGTGAGAAATAGGAAGGCAGGACAGGGGATCACTGAGGAATGCAGGACAATAATCACCAAGGAAGGTCAGACAGCGATCACTGAGGAAGATCAGACAGCGATGGCCAAGGAAGGTCAGACAGCGATCAATGAGGAAGGTCAGATGGTGATCAATGAATTAGTCAGAGGGGGCAGACAGGACAGAAATGCTGCATTATGCAGTCATATTGCAGACAGTAACGAAGGATGTAGTAAAAGATGCTGAAACTGGGGAGGAGCCTGAAGTGAGTATCATAAACATTAGAACAATCTGTGTCACTATCAGGACATAACCAGAGGGAGGTTAGTCAAATCAACAGATCTCTTAGTGATGGAAATATAGAGCCAGAAGAAAGGTGCCTGCTGCATAAGGAGCAGTCACAGTGAGGCAGATAGATAAACATTAACAATCACATGCAGGACCCTACATGTAACTATTAGATGATACTTTGGTTAGCACTCTTACTAAGCCAACAATGACTGAAAAGGTTAGAAACCTATCAGAACTCTTGCAATATTATGACTATGACTATGACAACACTATAAGTAGGGAAATGAGAATACCGACTCAGTTTGTAATATACCTATAAACTGATTTGTATGTAGCTCCCACTGTATTTCATTGTAGACGTACTAGACTCTAGTTTTTCATTAGACCTCAAGGTAGAGCTGTTTCAGGGCTATAAAAGACAATTTCGAAAGTGAAAGAGGAGACTGAGATACTAGCTGAAGGAGGGAAGACTGAAACTGTGAACTGAAGGGAAAAGGGCCTTGCAGCATGACTGGATTTTCTTCTCTGGTGCTTTGGACAGGGAAGTGAAGTAGCATTTTGTGTCTGTTTATTACCGAAATCCTGGATGAGTGTATTTTGTGGAATCAGGAGAAAAGGCTGAAACCAGTAGTTCCACGCCAGCATATGATTCAGCAAAAAAAGGAGTTCCTTTGGGCCTAGTACAGAGAAGCCATTGATGATTACCACAGTCCTGGCATGTGATTTTTTTCTACTTTTCTCATCAGAGGAACCACGGTGCATGGTCACTAGGATAATCTCGTCGAAGTGGTGAGAGGTTCTATGCCGTCTTTTTGCATTTTTATAAGATTGTGGTCGCCCCCCCCCCAAAATGCTTTGTGGATTACAAATAACTGGGATCCATATGAGCTCCAACTTGGGCCCCATCATGCCGGCAGCAAGACTGTAAGTAGTCACTGATCAGTGAACAGGGAATAATAGAGTGTTTTCATAGTTTGTCTGTTTAGAATTGAGGTTGAGGGTGTTAGTACTGCTCAATGACATTGCATTTTTTCATATCTGTATTGTTGTATTATAAATCTTCATTATTCAATGACATTGCATTTTGCTCGTGTTAGTACTGCTGCCCTCAAGAATTTTGCTGCTCAATGACACTGCATTTTCTCATATCTGTATTGTGGTATTAAAATGCTTTTATTGCTTAATGACATTGCATTTTTTCCTGTGTTTGTATTGCTGCATTATAAAGCTTTACTGCTCATTAATGTTGCCTTCTTTGTGCATGTTTGAATGTCAAGACCTTCTTCTGTTGAGTTCTGGGGAAGAGGGTGAATGTATGTTTCATTGCATGTATATCTCACCTTGCATTATTGCTAACTGGCGCACTGTTTAAATAATTTGTTTGGGGTTGTGCTATTGCCTTTTTAACTAGATTGTCACCTAGAATAAAATCTGTCAATCTTACCACCTTGGTGAGTTGGGCCTATAGGGGTGTCACCAGAGTCAGGTAGGAAGGAACTCATATCTACTTCCGCTACACCTATGGGTGTGCTACATTTGGGGGCTCACCCGGGATTGCCTGTACTGCCTTGGACTCCACCCTATTCACCTGTACATGTGGAAAGCAATTCCAACAGAAACATGAACCCAGAAGCTGCAGCTTCACTGCCCATAAATACTATAGGGCCTGAAGTTTTGAATGTTTTGGGAAATAGTGTAGAAAAATGCTTAAAGCCTACACAGCCATTCACTGGGTTTGGCTACCGCAAATTGTGTTTCTTTTCTGGCAAACAACCCACACCTCAGGGAGAGGAAGATTTTAAATCCTGGATGGATCAGGCTTCACAAGCCCTAGAGGAGTGGGATATCCCAGAATCTCAGAAGAAGCAGCGGATAATTGAAAGTCTAAAGGGATTAGCTGCAAATACTATACGCAACCTAAGGATGGGTAAGCAAGATTGCATGAACAAGGACTATTTAGGAGTACTGCAGGATGTATTTTTAAGGACTGAACGGGCTGCTGACCTACTGTATCAATTTGAACATACATAGGTTCATAGGTTCATAGGTAGGTACTAGGCTATCAGCCCAAGGGCCTACGTAAGCCTAGCCAAGAAGGTTCCCTGGCTTACGCCACCCAAGAAAGTTATTTTCCTGTGCCACTGTCGAGAAGAAACACAGAAGTGATCCCCGGGGTGTATTTTCTATTTCCCATCCACTCATCAAGATTTTTCTTGAAGAATGCTTATGAAGAACTTTGCTTGACATAGATGGGTAGCCTGTTCCAGAGTATGGGAAGTCTCTGGAACAGGAATCTATCCCTTCAGCATGTCCTGCTTATTTTGGTGACAAGGTTTAGGTCCCTAGACCATGTACCTTGGAGGGATTTAGATTTCTTTAGGTGTAGCATGTCCAACAGCTCTGGGTTTGACATAGCTTTATATGTTAGGCAGAGATCACCTCGGAGTAGGTGATATGCTACGGAGTAAAGCTGGAGTTTTTTGAGGCGGTCAGTGTAGGGCATTTATTTGAGGCCAGTAATCCTCTTTGTGAGGTACTTCTGTGGCCTTTCCAGCTGCTGTAGATGTCTTGTGAGGTACATTCCAAAAGGGGCGTTGTACTTTATAATGGGTCTAATGAGTGTCGAGTAGAGGGGAACAATGACCTCTTTTTTCCTGGATGAGAACCCTTTTATGATGAGGTGTGCCATGTAGAAGGGCTTCCTGACTACTGTGGCGATGTGACTATCAAAGGAGAGACTACTGTCCACCTGGGTCCCAAGGTCTCTTATCACACATTCGGTGTTAAGTAGATTGCTGCCTATCTGGTAGTTCATGGGTACAGAGTTTTTACCAAAGGGGTTGACACTGCACTTTTTGGCATTGAGCCTGAGGCCATGGCTCTCACACCAGGCATCTGTCTCAGCAAGGCCCTTCTGTAGGATGTCCACATCATTTGGGGACTTGACTATGGCTCCTAGTTTGCAGTCATCTGTGAACTTCATTAGCCAGAGGCCTTCTGTGTTAGCCTATACTTCAGAGAAGTAGATACCAAACAGGAGAGGTCCCAGGACTGAACCCTGTGGTACTCCACTTGTCACTGCTTTGAGGTCAGATTTGGAGTCTGCAACTTTTACAGTGTGGGTTCTGTCAGTGAGCCAGTTGGCAACCAATCTTGTGATGTAGGGATCTATACCTAGTTTAGTGAGTTTAGCTATAATTCCAGAATAGGGGATGGTGTCAAAAGCCTTGGTGAGGTCAAGACATGCTGTGTGAACCACCTTACCCTCATCTACGGCTTTGGTGACTGCCTCAAAGAAGTCGATCAGGTTCAGGAGGCATGATCTGCCTTTCACAAACCCGAACTGGGTGGGATCCAGAGTTTGGAGGTTACCAATGTCTTTGTTTATGTGTTCCATGATGATACGTTCCATGGCCTTGCAGACCAGGCTCGTCAGGCTAATAGGTCGATAGTTCCCGGGATCAGTGGTGGCTCCCCCTTTGTGGAGTGGGATAACTGTTGCCATGCGCCATTCAGTGGGCACAAAGCCTGATGCAAGGCTATTACTGAACATGGTGCTTAAGTGGGGAGCCAGTTCGTTCTGAAGTTCATGTAAAACGCAGCCTGGGATGTTGTCCGGTCCCATGGATGCTGTGTTTTTGGCTTTAGAGAGTGCAGCTTTTACCTGCGTAGTTGTGATTACAGGGACTCTGCATTCTTCCTGCATATATTTGGGCCCTTTAGGGGGTGGGGGTGGGGGTAAAGTTAGCAGTGAACCTATCTGCCAGGATGTTGGCAATATCAGTTGGTTCTGTAATTTTCATGCCGTTGTGCTGTAACTCAGAGCAGATCTGGGTGCTGCCATCGAGATTCTTGACATAGCTATAGAATGCTTTCTGGTTGAATTAGGTGATTTTGTTTTCGTAGCTAGCTTTGGAGGATCCCATAAGGGATCTCAGCTTCTTACTGAGGCTGACCAGGGTGCTCCTCCACTCATGGGATTTTACTCTCTTTTACAACAGTTTCTTCATTCTGTTGTACAGTTTGTTTATGGCAGGGGACCACCAGATTGGCTTCCTTTTTTTGGAGGACAGCGTCTTGGTTCTGTTTGGGATAGCACGATCCATGCACTCATGTAAGTGCTTATAGAGTGCATTTGTGTAGGATTCAGCAGTTGTAACTGTATTGTCCATCTGCATGGGTGTCATGAAGTTCACCACTTCTATCTTAAGAAGCATGAACTTGGCTATGGAGAAATTATTTACCGTGGTTTCCTTAATGGGGGGTGGCAGTGGGTTGTGGATATCAAGGGTGATTAGCTTATGGTCGGATCAGACCAACGAGGAGTTGACTTCAGGTGTGGAACATCGGTCACTCATGTTGGTAATGACTAGGTCTAGGATATTGTTGCCCCTGGTGGGTTTGTGGATAAGTTGATCCAGTGCATTGGAGTTTATGAATTCCAGAAAGCGTTGAGCTAAGGAGTTGGTACACGAGTAGTTTTCCCAGTTAATGGTGGGGTAGTTGAAGTCACCCATTATTAGGGTGTTTGGTTAAACCCTAATATTTTCCAGTACATCAAGAAAAGAGGAGTGGGAATCCTGGGGCATGGTGGGGGATCTGTAGCAAGCTACAATTTGGATTGCAGTTTTGCCCAGAGTTAGTTGCACTTGGATAACCTTGGATGCATTATGCTGAGCAACTAGCCTGGAGGTGTGGATATCCTTAATGAATATGAACACACCTCCACCTTTGGTGTTTCGGTCCAGGTTACATGGCCGAAAAGTGTGGTATGAGTTATAGCCTGGTAGTGCAGGGGTGCTCTCTGGAGCCTTGAACCAGGTCTCAGTCATTGCACAGATATCGATGTTCTCCATTTTAAGGAGTGCCTCGAGTGAGTGCATTTTGAGATTTAGACTTCTAGCATTGAGTAGCATTACCTTCAGTATTTGTTTACCTGTTCTTGTTACGGTGGTGAATTTGTTATTTGAACCTTGCCTAAAAAAGGTACTATAGGGACAGCAAGAGCCTTAGCCAGTATCCAGAATCCCAGGGGCGACAGGTACAGGCCATCTGTGGCAAAGCATTGTGGTCTGTCGACCATGTCATCCCAAGCAGACAGATACTGGATCCCTTTAGAATGACACCAGAAGCTTAGCCAATTGTTGAAGTCAATAATTTTGTCCTTGCACTGCGGTATCATTCTGGGCGATGGCAGAATGCTACTCAGGGCTAGGGTCATACCTGCCTGGGCTACAAGATTGGAGAGCTCTTCTATGTCTCTTTTCATGTAGTCCAGGGAGGTACGTCTCAGGTCATTCACACCAACATGGACAATGACAAAGTCATATATGTACTTGTTGTGGAGTGACCTGAGTGCATGGGTTATGTGGCAGATCCTGGCACCTGACAGGCAGCTGACAGTAACCTTCTCCTTATTTAGCCTGGTGAGTGGGACATCAGTGTGCCTGATTATAGAGTCACCTATGACTAGTGTGTTGGGTACGTTGTTTTGTCTTATTGGCTGTGGTTGAGTGGCACACTGAGTCTGTGGGCTATGTGTCATTTGGGTTGTGTTGGGGGATGGAGGTTGCTTGTGCTTCTGCTTTGGAAGTCTCTGTTGCTTAGACAGATTATTATTGGGAGCCTCCGCAAATTTTTTGTGTTACTATGTGTGGATTTTGGTGGTGTAGATTTAGCGAGACTATGTGATGAGTGAGGTGTGGTGCAAATGTTTACCTTCACCTCATGACTGTCAAGTTCAGTCTTAGTTGGAGAGAGCTTTACCTCTAGTGTGGCTAGATAAGTGCATCTCTCACAGGTTGTAGTGTTGGGTGGTAGGAGGAGAGGGTTGTCTGTGTACATGAGGCAATTTCTACATTTCCTCAAGATGCCCAGATTCATCAGATAGACAGGAGAGAACACTGGGAGCTGACCCTTGGACATGCCTGAATAAAAAACTATTTTCCTCTAGATAAGTGAGGAAAGTGAATACAAGAGCTGTTTTTCTCTAAGCAATGAGAAAAGTAAGTACAAAAACTGTTTTCCTCTAGGTAATGAGGACGGTTGAGTGCTATAGTAATTAGCAGCTTATTTAGTGCTTACAAGTTTTGAACAAGTGCTGAGCACGAATAAGGAAATTTAAGTGCTAAAACTAAGAATCTCTATCTGCACTAGACGAGTTACAGGACAGAGACAAGTGCAAATGCAGGCTTTCAAATCAGAAAGTTGAGGGAGATGGAAGAGATTGCCCAAACGGCCAATAACTACAATTTCTGGGCCAGAACCGCTCCTTATGTGGTAGACAGGTTACTTAGTGCTTACCACTCCCACTGATAAGCTAGAAGGCTTCCCTCCAACACAGAAATGCTTGGGGGGCTCAGAAGCTTACATACAGTCCTGGATACAGCAAATCTGTATCTGGACACTAGTTACAGGAAAGGTAGGAAACAGGCTTACATTTTTTTTTCATACAGAAAAGTAGCAAAAACAGTAGTAAAAACAATTCACATGCAGTGCAAGCTAGCACACTTGAGTATGTAGCAATATTAGATCAAACACAGTTTAAAAATGCAATTAAATTAAAAAGGACTAAAAGCTAGTGCAGAAAGAGTTTATTAGGTAGAATGTGGTAAAGAGATGGGACTAGGGGAGTGTCCCAGATCAAATCTACAGTGGGGCGGGCAACTGCAAAAGCCACCAAATTTAAACTACAAGCCAAAAATAGGGTGGGTGGGACAAAACAGTTTCAACAGAGATATAAGCAACAACAACAACAACTAACAGTACAAACTCTAAAACCAAAAAAATACATACTCAGCTCTGTATATTTGCAGATAGATTGAAAAGCAGTCTCTCAGAACAGGGAGTCAACAGTTTCAACAGAGATCTAAGCAACAATTAACAAACTCTAAAACCAAAAAAAATATGCTCAGCTGTGTATATTTGCAGATAGATTGGAAAGCAGTCTCTCAGAACTGGGAGACAACAGTTTCAACAGAGATCTAAGCAACAATTAGCAAACTCTAAAACCAAAAAAATATATATTCAGCTCTGTATATTTGCAGATTGATTGGAAAGCAGTCTCTCAGAACACAGGTTCCAGAAATTAAATGCAGGCTGTTACTTCTTCTTCTTCTTCTTTCGGCTTTTCCCAGTTAGGGGTCGCCACAGTGGATCACCGTCCGCTCATGATTGGCAGTGGAGTTTTACGGTGTCGAATTGCCAGCCCAGCACCGAAACTTCCATAGAAGGCACACACACGCACGCACTCACACCTAGGGCCAATGTAGTGTGTCCAATCCACCTACAGCATGTCTTTGGGATGTGGGAGGAAACCGGAGCACCTGGAGGAAACCCACACGACCACAGGGAGGACATGCAGACTCCGCACAGAAGGCACCCCAGCCGACGATCGAACCAGAGAACCTCTTGCTGTGAGGCAGCAATAGGCTGTTACTAACAGGTCTAATTTTATGCAAGTGATCCTTGAGTTAGATAACATACAAGCTGTAAAAAACATTTATACCAACTGAAGATACGGCAGAAAATAAGAGGGGGCGGGGAAAACAGTTTCAACAAAGATTTAAGCAACAACTAACAGTACAAACTCTAAAACCAAAAAAATATATAACAGCTCTGGATATTTGCAGATAGATTGGAAAGCAGTCTCTCAGAACAAGGAGACAACAGTTTCAACAGAGATCTAAGCAACAATTAAACTCTAAAACCAAAAAATATATACTCAGCTCTGTATATTTGCAGATAGATTGGAAAGCAGTCTCTCAGAACACAGGTTCCAGCAATTAAAATCTAGGCATGGCCCAGAGTGTCCACAATGTACAGGTGTCTATATCAAGAAGTTGCTGAGAAACTACCTGATTACATTAAGCGATTAGATAAAATGCTCCACCAGATCATCCTAAAGAAGGGGGTGGATCCAAAAGTAGCTGACCAAGTACGGATCGGACAAATTTTACAGGGAGCTCAAGCTATGGACCCCAATGTGTGGAAAATGAGGATGAGAAATAGGGAAGAGACTCTAACTTATTCAGTTGGTTAAAGAGGTGAGGGAAGAGGAAGCCCTGTTGGAAGCCAAATCTCAGTGTTCAACAGCAACCAAAACAGTGAGTGAACACCAGAAGGAGCCTATAGCCATGCTCACTACTCAAACAGGAGTCATGGCCCAGAATGTCCACAATGTAGAGGTGTCACAGCTGCAGATGCATGTGTCCTCCCTGACCGACGCCATAGCTGAAGTCACCGAGACAGTTGCAGAACTGCAGAAAGCCATGGTAACTTTAGCTGAAGGGAGGAATACATCAGCTAGAACCTCCATGAAAGTACTCAGGGAAGAACCGAATCAGCTCATGTTCAGAGTTTCTACTGTATTTTCTTTTCGCTGTGGGGATGCAGGGCATATAAAGCGACAGTGTCGTAATGCAGAGAACTTGAGAAAAGTGAACAAACTATTATTGGCTAGTGCAATGCAGGGAAATGTCAAAGGGCCTCAGTGAAGGAGCCAGCTGAGTGCTCAGTTACAAAGAGCTTCATAAAATCTAACATCAAGAGACAGCATCCTGGATCACCTTTTCACACAAACCTTTGTAATAGGGGAGAGAAACTACCTACTATGCCCACTTCTAGCTCAGCTGAGGCAAACCACCAAATTGGAAAGCCATCTCAGCCAAACTCTCAGCATCTGAGACCGCAAAGCATTACTATGCAAGAGTCTTATCCGTTAAAATGGTGAGGGCAACCGGTGGTACCTTCACCACATGCTGACGTCCGTACAGCTGAACAGCACCAGAAACAGAAACTACCCGATGGCCTACTGGGACCGTCCCCTGTCGTGTCAGTAAAAATAGGAATGTATAGTAAAGCACTGCTGGATACTGGTGCAGAAATCACCATTCTGTACAGAGACTTCTACCAAAAATACTTAAAGCATTTGCCACTTGAAAAGTTAGAAGATTTGGAGATCTGGGGGCTAAGTGACACAAAGTTCCCTCATGATGGTTATGTCTCACTCAAGTTAGAATTTTCCACTTCAGTTGTTGGGTCAACAGAAGTTTTTGAAACACTCACTGTTGTGTGCCCCAAGCCAAAAGGAAAGGATTCAGCATCTATTTTGGTGGGGACAAATACTGACCTCGTCAGAAGAATGCTAATGCCTCAGTTGACCCAGGAACACCCAACACTACATCCTCTCCTGAGACCAGTTTTCTGTGCCCTTCAAAGGGAGGACAGTAAGAAAGATGAACTTGATCATGTGTGGACCCTGTCTGGGAAAGAGCATATAATTCATCCTGGTCAGATCACCTGCTTGAGAGCCAAAGTGAGGATGTGTAGACAAACAGGTTTCTCTCATCTCATGATGGAAACAGATCCAGGAAGTGACTTGCCACCGGGGCTGGAACTAGTCCCAGATGTTTGGCCTACAGACAAGTTAAAGCATCCTTATGCCACTTTGCCTGTGGGGTTAAAGAATAAAGGAAGTACTCCCACCGTCCTGCGCTCACAAGTGCGTTTGGGAAATGTTTATGCTGCCACTCCCTTACCTGCTTCTGTGTTGACAAGGAATGAGAGAAGGGCCAACGAGTTGAAGCTGGAAGATATTGACAGAGGTGGTGGTCTCTTGCCCCCTGAGTGGCTAACCAGAGTTAAAGAGCTATTAAAAAAAAAAGAAAAATAGTTTTTCTACTAGTGAACTAGATATGGGCTGTGCAAAAAGTGCAGAACACTGAATAAGAGTAAAAGAGGACCGACCTTTCAGAAAACGTTCCAGAAGAGTAGCTCCAGGAGACCTGGAGGACTTAAGAAAACATTTGGAGGAACTAAAAGCTGCAGGAATAATTCGATAGTCAAGAAGTCCATATGCCTCTCCCATTGTCATTGTCAGGAAAAAGAATGGGTCAATTTGCATGTGTGTTGACTATCGTACTCTGAATCAAAGAATGATTCCAGAACAGTACACAACTCCCCGGATTGAAGATGCTCTAAATTGCCTGGTGGGCAGTAAGTGGTTCAGTGTGCTAGACTTAAGGAGTGGATACTATCTAACCCTTATGCACCCAGAAGATAAAGAGAAGACTGCCTTCCTCACCCCTTTGGGATTTTTTGAGTTTGATTGCCTATCTCAAGGTTTATCAAATGCATTGGCAACTTTCCAAAGAATCATGGAAAGAACAGTTGGAGACATGCATCTCCTGGAAGTCTTAGTCTACCTGGATGACATCATTGTTTTTGGAAGGACCCTAGAGGAGCACGAAGAAAGACTGATAAAGGTATTGGACAGGATTGAGAAGGAAGGCCTGAAGTTGTCATTGGACAAATGCAAGTTCTTCAAACCTTCAGTGACCTGTGTGGGACATGTAGTGTCTGCAAATGGAATATCCACAGATCCCAGCAAAGTTGAAGAGGTGACATCTTGGCCCAGACCCAAAACTATCACAGAGCTGCGATCTTTTCTGGGGTTCTGCAGTTACTATAGATGGTTTGTGGATGGATTTTCAAAGATAGCAAGACCCCCTCAACCATCTGCTCTGAAATTATAAGAAAGCAGATGAAACAGATGAAGATACCCTTGTGGAAAAACCTAAGGGACTGAGAGGTTCTAAAGAACTCATCGAGAGTCATTGGGCTCCTGAGTGCGAAGAGTCATTTGTACAGCTTAAGTATTGCCTCACACATTCCCCTGTGCTGGCATATGCTCACTCAACAAAGCCATACACTTTACATGTGGATGCTAGCAGGGATGGCTTAGGAGGAGTCCTTTACCAGGAGTATGACAAGAAGCTGCGACCTGTGGCTTTTATCAGTCGGAGTTTACCCCCCACAGAAAGAAACTACCCTGCACACAAGTTGTAATTCCTTGCCTTAAAGTGGGCAGTAGTGAACAAGCTGCATGACCATCTCTATGGGGCTGAATTTGAAGTACAGACTGACAACAATCCTCTGACATACATCCAGACCATTGCAAAGCTAGATGCTACTGGCCACAGATGGATGGCAGCTCTATGCAACTATAATTTCAGTTTGAAATATCGCCCAGGACGCGAAAATGGAGATGCTGATGGTCTGTCCAGAAGACCTCAGGGAGACTTACACCCCGACAATGAATGGGTGGAAATTCCAGCAGCAGGGGTGAGAGCTATGTGTCAGATTGCAGCCTGCTATCAACACACTGAATGTTGGGCCCAGAAGTTGGGACTGTCTGCAGCAAGCATACCCCAAGCTTACTGTAATCTAGACACTTTGCAAGCTTCATTGCTACCAGCTTTGAGTAACAGTGATCTCAGGAGAGATCAAAGAGAAGACCCCTTAGGTCAGCTGGTGGTAGCTGCTTTAGAGAAGAAACAAGTTAATATGCTTCGCACGGATATTCATCCCCTGGCAAGACTGTTGGCCAAGGAATGGGACAGACTCCAGATACAGAATGGACTAGTGTATAGGAGATCTCCAAGTGCACTCGGCAGTGAAAAAAGGTAATTGTTGCTTCCCCAGAAGTATAGAGAAGTAGTACTCTGATCATTACATGATGAACATGGTCATCTTGGTTATGACAGAACTATGGGTCTGGAATGAGACAGGTTATACTGGCCATGCATGAAGCAAGACGTTGAGGATTATTGTCGTACTTGTCTTCGTTGCATTCAGAGAAAGACTCTGCTGACCAGAGTGCCTCACTGGGTCAAATGGAAAGTAGTGGGCCCATGGAACTGGTCTGTTTGGATTTTATGTACACTGACCCGGATGAAGGTCAGATCACTAATGTGCTGGTGGTGACAGACCACTATACCAGATACGCTCAAGCATTTCCCACTCGTGATCAGAAAGCTATTACTGTGGCAAAACTACTAGTTGAGAAGTTATTTGTACACTGTGTCCTGCCAAAAAGGATACACCCTGATCAAGGACATGATTTTGAGAGCAAGCTTGTCCATGAACTACTCACTCTGTTGGGAGTCCAAAAAAACTGCACCACTCATCATTCTCAAGGGGATCCTCAGCCTGGGCATTTCAACAGAACTTTACATGTTGGGGACACTATCTACTGAGAAGAAGAGTCAATGGAGTAGACATGTAGCCACTGTGGTGCATGCTTACAACAGTACTAAAAATGATGCTACATGATTCTCGCCTTACTTTCTAATGTTTGGAAGAGAAGCTCGTCTTCCTGTTGATGTTACCTTTGGAGTCACAGCTGATGATACACCAGTGCGATCTCACGGCAGTTATGTGGAGAGACTCAAGAGGAACCTCAGACAGGCTTATGAGCTTGCTGAAAAATCAACAGGACAAAGACATCAATGAAACAAGGCTCACTATGACAAAAAAGTAAAGATGCATGATGTGCAGCCAGAGGAGAGAGTTCTTTTGAGAAATTTGGGACTACAAGGAAAGCATAAACTCGCTGACCACTGTTGATCTGCGATTTACATAATTTGTTCTCAGCTACCTAATATCCCTGTCTACCAAGTTTGCCCTGAGGAGAAAGAAGGACCCATTAAAACCTAGCACCGCAACAACTTAATGCCCTTGTAAAAATCAGTGAGACTCATGAACCCGGAACCCAGAATGGCTCAGCGGAAGCCTAACTCAAGGCAATCCAGAAGGCTAAGGCAGAGAGGAGCTATCCTCTCCAATATTCAAGAGCCAATGCTTCCTCCAGCTGAAGGAGAGGAGGACAGTGATGATGACTGGGGTTTCAGTGGGCTTTCTTTATGAGGATGTTCAAGACCCCATGAGCTGTAATCTCAATGTAAATGCACCGGAATTCATTCCTTGTCACTTTGAGCAGCACAGACCTAACAAGAGCCTAAGTAATGTTTCTGTACCTCTTGCAAAACCTGATACTGAGGGAGGCCCTGCTATGCAAACTTCAGAAAATAGTCCTGAGGACAGTTCTACCATTATGGAAAATGAAGGTGAAGTTATACAAGAGGAGATCTTAGAAGTGGACAATATGCCTACTGAAGATTTGGACATTGAATGTGATGTGAGTGACAAACCTTCTGAGCAAAATTCCTTAGCTGTCTCTTCCGAACCAAAACTACAGAGACTGATTTGCCCCCATAGAGACTTACATATAACAGTTTGGGACATAGTACACAGGAACCTGTGACCACAGCTCATTGGAGAGTCTGCGCCCATAATCCCTATGCCTCCTACTGCAGTGGTGACACCCCTTCCCAAGTTACGTATAAGGCTGATCACCCTTGGTGGAATGTACCTTTTGAATGCAAAAATATTGCTCAGTTGATGGTGCATTAGTGCATGTAAATATGTTGCTGCTAATCTACCTCTGACTTGGGGGGATCCAAGATTTTCAAGTGGGGGGAGAGCGTAGCTCCCACTGTATTTCATTGTAGAAGTACTAGACTGTAGTTTTTCATTAGACCACAATGTAGAGCTTTTTCAGGGCTATAAAAGACAATTTCGAAAGTGAAAGAGGAGAATGAGATACTATCTGAAGGAGGGAAGACTGAAACTGTGAGCTGAAGGGAAAAGGGCCTTGCAGCATGACTGGATTTTCTTCTCTGGTGCTTTGGGACAGGAAGGTGAAGTAGCAGTCTGTGTCTGTTTGTTGCTGAAATCCTGGACAAGGGTATTTTGTGGAATCAGGAGAGAAGGCTGAAATCAGTAGTTCCACGCCTGCATATGATTCAGCAAGAAAAGGAGTTCCTTTGGGCCTAGTACAGAGAAGCCATAGATGATTACCAGAGTCCTGGCAGGTGATTTTTCTACTTTTCTCATCAGAGGAAACACGGTGCTGGTCACTAGGATAATCTCATTGGAGTTGTGAGAGGCTCTGTGCTGTCTTTTTACATTTTTATAAGATTGTGGTTCCCCTCCCCCTCTAAATGCTTTGTGGATTACAAATAAATGGGATCCATATGAGCTCCAACTTGGGCCCCATCATGCCATCAGCAAGACTGTAAGTAGTCACTGACCAGTGAACAGGGTATAATAGAGTGCTTTCTTAGTTGGTCTGTTTAGAATTGATGAAGGAGGTTGAGGGTGTTAGTACTGCTCAATGACATTGCATTTTTCATATCTGTATTGTTGCATTATAACTCTTCATTGTTCAATGACACTGCATTTTGCTCGTGTTAGTACTGCTGTCTTCAAGAATTTGCTGCTCAATGACATTGCATTTTCTCATACCTGTATTATTGTATTATAACTCTTTTATTGATTAATGACAATGCATTTTTCCCGCGTTTGTATTGCTGCATTATAAAGCTTTACTGCTCATTGATATTGCCTTCTTTGTGCATGTTTGAATGTCAAGAACTTTTTCTGTTGAGTTCTGGGGAAGAGGGTGAATGTATGTTTCATTACATGCATATCTCACCTTGCCTTATTGTTAACTGGTGCACTGTTGAAATAATTTGTTTGGGGTTGTGCTATTGCCTTTTTAACTAGATTGTCACCTAGAATAAAACCTGTCAATCTTGCCACCTTGGTGTGTTGGGTCTATAGGAGTGTCACCAGAGCCAGGTATGAAGGAACCCGTAGCTACTTCAGCTACACATGCAGGTGCGCTACAGTTAGATGTAAAGAGTACCTCAAAAATACTAATTCAACTATGTTTTACTCCATGGGGGATAACTAGACAAAATCTGATGGGATTAAAGACAAGAACATCAACTGCAAATCAAGAAGCAAAACAACATTTGGCAGAAAGGGAAAAATAAAAGAGTCGGTCATTTTACTCCACAAAAATCAGAACAACAATGAAGGCAATGGTAGTCAAGCAAAAATAATGTGGTTAAAGATAAATTAGAAATCTAATTATTCAGACACAAATGTGAATAAACAGACTAAGAAGCCCAATACCTAAACATGAAGTAAATACTTGCAATAGCGTACCTGGAAATATAATGTATAAAACAAGCAAGGCCTACATGACCTACCTAACAGCATCGTTAAAAATTGCACACTTGAATATCAAGCTAGCAGAGAAAAGACAATGGGGTTGTTTCATATGTGAAGGAAAAAAGATTGTGAATTTGCTACATGGGCCACTTTAAGATACATTTAACTGTGATTACTTAGAATACAGAATATTATAAATAGCAAACATCATACTACAATAAAGCATAATACCCATTAAGAAATAAAGCATCATAAAATCTAGCAATCGATTGTATAAAGTAGGTCATGGTCTTAAACTCTAGTAATCCTCTGTATAAAGCAGGTAATAAACAACATAACCACTTCTGATATGGTGCACTTACCTGCATTTATATTTTAGGGCAGAAGAAATAAAAAAAATAAGAGACACAGCCACTTATTCTTTTTTTCCATAGGGTTATGAAAGAAAGAAAGGCTTTACATC